>NC_134361.1:206430761-206559884 GCF_048569485.1 Anomaloglossus baeobatrachus | reverse complement strand
CAACTTTTCGGCATTTTGAGGCGAAATTGTTTCTTTGGGGGGGTATTGCAAATTTTTGCCATTTTGAGGCGAAATTGTTCCTTTGGGGGAATATTGCAACTTTTGGCGATTTTGAAGCGAAATTGTTCCTTTGGGGGGGTATAGCAATTTTTTGCCATTTTGAGGCGAAATTGTTCCTTTGGGGGGTATTGCAACTTTTGGCCATTTTGAAGCGAAATTCTTCCTTTCGGGGGGTATTGCAACTTTTCGGCATTTTGAGGCGAAATTGTTCCTTTGGGGGGGTATTGCAACTTTTGGCCATTTTGAAGCGAAATTGTTCCTTTCGGGGGGTATTGCAACTTTTCGGCATTTTGAAGCGAAATTGTTCCTTTGGGGGGTATTGCAACGTTTGGCCACTTTGAGGCGAAATTGTTCCTTTGGGGGGGTATTGCAACTTTTGGCCATTTTGAAGCGAAATTGTTCCTTTGGGGGGGTATTGCAACTTTTTGGCATTTTGAGGCGAAATTGTTTCTTTGGAGGGGTATGGCAACTTTTGGCCATTTTGAAGCGAAATTGTTCCTTTGGGGGGGTATTGCAATTTTTTTGCCATTTTGAGGCGAAATTGTTCCTTTGGGGGGGTATTGCAACTTTTGGCCATTTTGAAGCGAAATTGTTCCTTTAGGGGGGTATTGCAATTTTTTTAGCATTGTGAGGCGAAATTGTTCCTTTGGGCGGGTATTGCAACTTTTGGCCATTTTGAAGCGAAATTGTTCCTTTCGGGGGGTATTGCAACTTTTTGGCATTTTGAGGTGAAATTGTTCCTTTGGGGGGGTTTTGCAACTTTTGGCCATTTTAAAGCGAAATTGTTCTTTTCGGGGGGTATTGCAACTTTTCGGCATTTTGAGGCGAAATTGTTCCTTTGGGGGGTATTGCAACTTTTGGCCATTTTGAAGCGAAATTCTTCCTTTCGGGGGGTATTGCAACTTTTCGGCATTTTGAGGCGAAATTGTTCCTTTGGGGGGTATTGCAACTTTTGGCCATTTTGAAGCGAAATTGTTCCTTTGGGGGGGTATTGCATCTTTTCGGCATTTTGAAGCGAAATTGTTCCTTTGGGGGGGTATTGCAATTTTTTGACATTTTGAGGCGAAATTGTTCCTTTGGGGGGGTATTGCAACTTTTGGCCATTTTGAAGCGAAATTGTTCCTTTCGGGGGGTATTGCAACTTTTCGGCATTTTGAGGCGAAATTGTTCCTTTGGGGGTTATTGCAATTTTTTTTAATTTTGAGGCGAAATTGTTCCTTTGGGGGTATTGCAACTTTTGGTCATTTTGAAGCGAAATTGTTCCTTTCGGGGGGTATTGCAACTTTTCGGCATTTTGAGGCGAAATTGTTCCTTTGGGGGTTATTGCAATTTTTTTTCCATTTTGAGGCGAAATTGTTCCTTTGGGGGGGTATTGCAACTTTTGGCCATTTTGAAGCGAAATTGTTCCTTTGGGGGGTATTGCAACTTTTGGCCAATTTGAAGCGAAATTGTTCCTTTGGAGGGGTATTGCAACTTTTCGGCATTTTGAGGCGAAATTATTTCTTTGGGGGGGTATTGCAAATTTTTGCCATTTTGAGGCGAAATTGTTCCTTTGGGGGGGTATTGCAACTTTTGGCCATTTTGAAGCGAAATTGTTCCTTTGGGGGGGTATTGCAATTTTTTTCCATTTTGAGGCGAAATTGTTCCTTTCGGGGGGTATTGCAACTTTTCGGCATTTTGAAGCGAAATTGTTCCTTTGGGGGTGGTATTGCAACTTTTGGCCACTTTGAGGCGAAATTGTTTCTTTGGGGATTATTGCAATTTTTTTTCCATTTTGAGGCGAAATTGTTCCTTTGGGGGGGTATTGCAACTTTTGGCCATTTTGAAGCGAAATTGTACCATTGGGGGGGTATTGCAATTTTTGGCCATTTTGAAGCGAAAGTGTTCGTTTCGGGGGGTATTGCAACTTTTCGGCATTTTGAAGCGAAATTGTTCCTTTGGGGGGTATTGCAACTTTTGGCCATTTTGAAGCGAAATTGTTCCTTTGGAGGGGTATTGCAACTTTTGGCCATTTTGAAGCGAAATTGTACCTTTGGGGGGGTATTGCAACTTTTCGGCATTTTGAAGCGAAATTGTTCCTTTGGGGGGGTATTGCAACTTTTGGCCATTTTGAAGCGAAATTGTTCCTTTGGGGGGGTATTGCAACTTTTGGCCATTTTGAAGCGAAATTGTTCCTTTCGGGGGGTATTGCAACTTTTCAGCATTTTGAGGCGAAATTGTTCCTTTGGGGGGTATTGCAATTTTTTGCCATTTTGAGGCGAAATTGTTCCTTTGGGGGATATTGCAACTTTTGGCCTTTTTGAAGCGAAATTGTTCCTTTGGGGGGTATTGCAATTTTTTGCCATTTTGAGGCGAAATTGTTACTTTGGGTGGTATTGCAACTTTTGGCCATTTTGAAGCGAAATTGTTCCTTTCGGGGGGTATTGCAACTTTTCGGCATTTTGAGGCTAAATTGTTTCTTTGGGGGGGTATTGCAATTTTTTTTCCATTTTGAGGCGAAATTGTTCCTTTTTGGGGGTATTGCAACTTTTGGCCATTTTGTAGCGAAATTGTTCCTTTGGGGGGGTATTGCAATTTTTTTTTCCATTTTGAGGCGAAATTGTTCCTTTTTGGGGGGTATTGCAACTTTTGGCCATTTTGAAGCGAAATTGTTCCTTTGGGGGGGTATTGCAATTTTTTGCCATTTTGAGGCGAAATTGTTCCTTTGGGGGGGTATTGCAGCTTTTGGCCATTTTGAAGCGAAATTGTTCCTTTCGGGGGGTATTGCAACTTTTCAGCATTTTGAGGCGAAATTGTTCCTTTGGGGGGTATTGCAATTTTTTGCCATTTTGAGGCGAAATTGTTCCTTTGGGGGGTATTGCAACTTTTGGCCATTTTGAGGCGAAATTGTTTCTTTGGGGGGGTATTGTAAATTTTTGCCATTTTGAGGCGAAATTGTTCCTTTGGGGGGGTATTGCAACTTTTGGCCTTTTTGAAGCGAAATTGTTCCTTTGGGGGGTATTGCAATTTTTTGCCATTTTGAGGCGAAATTGTTACTTTGGGTGGTATTGCAACTTTTGGCCATTTTGAAGCGAAATTGTTCCTTTCGGGGGGTATTGCAACTTTTCGGCATTTTGAGGCTAAATTGTTTCTTTGGGGGGGTATTGCAATTTTTTTTCCATTTTGAGGCGAAATTGTTCCTTTTTGGGGGTATTGCAACTTTTGGCCATTTTGTAGCGAAATTGTTCCTTTGGGGGGGTATTGCAATTTTTTGCCATTTTGAGGCGAAATTGTTCCTTTGGGGGGGTATTGCAGCTTTTGGCCATTTTGAAGTGAAATTGTTCCTTTGAGGGGGGTATTGCAATTTTTTGCCATTTTGAGGCGAAATTGTTCCTTTGGGGGGGTATTGCAATTTTTTGCCATTTCGAGGCGCAATTGTTCCTTTGGGAGGTATTGCAACTTTTGGCCATTTTGAAGCGAAATTGTTCTTTTGGGGGGGGTATTGCAACTTTTCGGCATTTTGAGGCGAAATTGTTCCTTTGGGGGGGTATTGCAATTTTTTTGCCATTTTGATGCGAAATTGTTCCTTTGGGGGGGTATTGCAACTTTTGGCCATTTTGAAGCGAAATTGTTCCTTTGGAGGGGTATTGCAACTTTTGGCCATTTTGAAGCGAAATTGTACCTTTGGGGGGGTATTGCAACTTTTCGGCATTTTGAAGCGAAATTGTTCCTTTGGGGGGGTATTGCAACTTTTGGCCATTTTGAAGCGAAATTGTACCTTTGGGGGGGTATTGCAACTTTTCGGCATTTTGAAGCGAAATTGTTCCTTTCGGGGGGTATTGCAACTTTTCAGCATTTTGAGGCGAAATTGTTCCTTTGGGGGGGTATTGCAATGTTTTGCCATTTTGAGGCGAAATTGTTCCTTTGGGGGGTATTGCAACTTTTGGCCATTTTGAGGCGAAATTGTTTCTTTGGGGGGGTATTGCAAATTTTTGCCATTTTGAGGCGAAATTGTTCCTTTGGGTGGTATTGCAACTTTTGGCCATTTTGAAGCGAAATTGTTCCTTTCGGGGGGTATTGCAACTTTTCGGCATTTTTAGGCGAAATTGTTCCTTTGGGGGGTATTGCAATTTTTTTTCCATTTTGAGGCGAAATTGTTCCTTTTTGGGGGGTATTGCAACTTTTGGCCATTTTGAAGCGAAATTGTTCCTTTGGGGGGGTATTGCAATTTTTTGCCATTTTGAGGCGAAATTGTTCCTTTGGGGGGGTATTGCAGCTTTTGGCCATTTTAAAGCGAAATTGTTCCTTTGTGGGGGTATTGCAATTTTTTGCCATTTTGAGGCGAAATTGTTCCTTTGGGGGGGTATTGCAATTTTTTGCCATTTTGAGGCGCAATTGTTGCTTTGGGGGGGTATTGCATCTTTTGGCCATTTTGAAGCGAAATTGTTCCTTTCGGGGGGTATTGCAACTTTTCGGCATTTTGAGGCGAAATTGTTCCTTTGGGGGGTATTGCAACTTTTGGCCATTTTGAAGCGAAATTGTTCTTTTGGGGGGGTATTGCAACTTTTCGGCATTTTGAGGCGAAATTGTTCCTTTCGGGGGGGTATTGCAACTTTTGGCCATTTTGAAGCAAAATTGTTCCTTTCGGGGTGTATTGCAATTTTTGGCCATTTTGAGGCGAAATTGTTCCTTTGGGGGGGTATTGCAATTTTCTGCCATTTTGAGGCGAAATTGTTCCTTTGGAGGGGCATTGCAATTTTTTTGCCATTTTGAAGCGAAATTCTTCCTTTTGGGGGGTATTGCAACTTTTCGGCATTTTGAGGCGAAATTGTTTCTTTGGGGGGGTATTGCAAATTTTTGCCATTTTGAGGCGAAATTGTTCCTTTGGGGGGGTATTGCAACTTTTGGCCATTTTGAAGCGAAATTGTTCCTTTGGGGGGTATAGCAATTTTTTGCCATTTTGAGGCGAAATTGTTCCTTTGGGGGGTATTGCAACTTTTGGCCATTTTGAAGCGAAATTCTTCCTTTCGGGGGGTATTGCAACTTTTCGGCATTTTGAGGCGAAATTGTTCCTTTGGGGGGGTATTGCAACTTTTGGCCATTTTGAACCGAAATTGTTCCTTTCGGGGGGTATTGCAACTTTTCGGCATTTTGAAGCGAAATTGTTCCTTTGGGGGGTATTGCAACTTTTGGCCACTTTGAGGCGAAATTGTTCCTTTGGGGGGGTATTGCAACTTTTGGCCATTTTGAAGCGAAATTGTTCCTTTGGGGGGGTATTGCAACTTTTTGGCATTTTGAGGCGAAATTGTTTCTTTGGAGGGGTATGGCAACTTTTGGCCATTTTGAAGCGAAATTGTTCCTTTGGGGGATATTGCAATTTTTTTGCCATTTTGAGGCGAAATTGT
Source organism: Anomaloglossus baeobatrachus (assembly GCF_048569485.1). Lineage (NCBI taxonomy): Eukaryota > Metazoa > Chordata > Amphibia > Anura > Aromobatidae > Anomaloglossus > Anomaloglossus baeobatrachus. The sequence goes on along the minus strand of NC_134361.1, from coordinate 206,554,440 downwards.
TCCTTTGGGGGGGTATTGCAACTTTTGGCCATTTTGAAGCGAAATTGTTCCTTTGGGGGGGTATTGCAATTTTTTTAGCATTGTGAGGCGAAATTGTTCCTTTGGGGGGGTATTGCAACTTTTGGCCATTTTGAAGCGAAATTGTTCCTTTGGGGGGGTATTGCAATTTTTTTCCATTTTGAGGCGAAATTGTTCCTTTGTCGGGGTATTGCAACTTTTGGCCATTTTGAAGCGAAATTGTTCCTTTCGGGGGGTATTGCAACTTTTTGGCATTTTGAGGTGAAATTGTTCCTTTGGGGGGGTTTTGCAACTTTTGGCCATTTTAAAGCGAAATTGTTCTTTTCGGGGGGTATTGCAACTTTTCGGCATTTTGAGGCGAAATTGTTCCTTTGGGGGGTATTGCAACTTTTGGCCATTTTGAAGCGAAATTCTTCCTTTCGGGGGGTATTGCAACTTTTCGGCATTTTGAGGCGAAATTGTTCCTTTGGGGGGGTATTGCAACTTTTGGCCATTTTGAAGCGAAATTGTTCCTTTCGGGGGTATTGCAACTTTTCGGCATTTTGAAGCGAAATTGTTCCTTTGGGGGGTATTGCAACTTTTGGCCACTTTGAGGCGAAATTGTTCCTTTGGGGGGTATTGCAACTTTTGGCCATTTTGAAGCGAAATTGTTCCTTTGGGGGGTATTGCAACTTTTTGGCATTTTGAGGCGAAATTGTTTCTTTGGAGGGGTATTGCAACTTTTGGCCATTTTGAAGCGAAATTGTTCCTTTGGGGGGGTATTGCAATTTTTTTGCCATTTTGAGGCGAAATTGTTCCTTTGGGGGGGTATTGCAACTTTTGGCCATTTTGAAGCGAAATTGTTCCTTTGGGGGGGTATTGCAATTTTTTTCCATTTTGAGGCGAAATTGTTCCTTTGTCGGGGTATTGCAACTTTTGGCCATTTTGAAGCGAAATTGTTCCTTTCGGGGGGTATTGCAACTTTTTGGCATTTTGAGGTGAAATTGTTCCTTTGGGGGGGTTTTGCAACTTTTGGCCATTTTAAAGCGAAATTGTTCTTTTCGGGGGGTATTGCAACTTTTCGGCATTTTGAGGCGAAATTGTTCCTTTGGGAGGGTATTGCAATTTTTTTTCCATTTTGAGGCGAAATTGTTCCTTTGGGGGGGTATTGCAACTTTTGGCCATTTTGAAGCGAAATTGTTCCTTTCGGGGGGTATTGAAACTTTTCGGCATTTGAGGCGAAATTGTTCCTTTGGGGGGGTATTGCAATTTTTTTTCCATTTTGAGGCGAAATTGTTCCTTTGGGGGGGTATTGCAACTTTTGGCCATTTTGAAGCGAAATTGTTCCTTTGGGGGGGTATTGCATCTTTTCGGCATTTTGAAGCGAAATTGTTCCTTTGGGGGGGTATTGCAATTTTTTTGACATTTTGAGGCGAAATTGTTCCTTTGGGGGGGTATTGCAACTTTTGGCCATTTTGAAGCGAAATTGTTCCTTTCGGGGGGTATTGCAACTTTTCGGCATTTTGAGGCGAAATTGTTCCTTTGGGGGTTATTGCAATTTTTTTTAATTTTGAGGCGAAATTGTTCCTTTGGGGGGTATTGCAACTTTTGGTCATTTTGAAGCGAAATTGTTCCTTTCGGGGGGTATTGCAACTTTTCGGCATTTTGAGGCGAAATTGTTCCTTTGGGGGTTATTGCAATTTTTTTTCCATTTTGAGGCGAAATTGTTCCTTTGGGGGGGTATTGCAACTTTTGGCCATTTTGAAGCGAAATTGTTCCTTTGGGGGGGTATTGCAACTTTTGGCCAATTTGAAGCGAAATTGTTCCTTTGGAGGGGTATTGCAACTTTTCGGCATTTTGAGGCGAAATTATTTCTTTGGGGGGGTATTGCAAATTTTTGCCATTTTGAGGCGAAATTGTTCCTTTGGGGGGGTATTGCAACTTTTGGCCATTTTGAAGCGAAATTGTTCCTTTGGGGGGGTATTGCAATTTTTTTCCATTTTGAGGCGAAATTGTTCCTTTCGGGGGGTATTGCAACTTTTCGGCATTTTGAAGCGAAATTGTTCCTTTGGGGGTGGTATTGCAACTTTTGGCCACTTTGAGGCGAAATTGTTTCTTTGGGGATTATTGCAATTTTTTTTCCATTTTGAGGCGAAATTGTTCCTCTGGGGGGGTATTGCAACTTTTGGCCATTTTGAAGCGAAATTGTACCATTGGGGGGGTATTGCAATTTTTGGCCATTTTGAAGCGAAAGTGTTCGTTTCGGGGGGTATTGCAACTTTTCGGCATTTTGAAGCGAAATTGTTCCTTTGGGGTGGTATTGCAATTTTTTGCCATTTTGAGGCGAAATTGTTCCTTTGGGGGGTATTGCAACTTTTGGCCATTTTGAAGTGAAATTGTTCCTTTCGGGGGGTATTGCAACTTTTCGGCATTTTGAGGCGAAATTGTTCCTTTGGGGGGGTATTGCAATTTTTTTTCCATTTTGAGGCGAAATTGTTCCTTTGGGGGGGTATTGCAACTTTTGGCCATTTTGAAGCGAAATTGTTCCTTTGGAAGGGTATTGCAACTTTTCGGCATTTTGAGGCGAAATTGTTCCTTTGGGGGGGTATTGCAATTTTTTTAGTATTGTGAGGCGAAATTGTTCCTTTGGGGAGTATTGCAACTTTTGGCCATTTTGAAGCGAAATTGTTCCTTTGGGGGGGTATTGCAATTTTTTTCCATTTTGAGGCGAAATTGTTCCTTTGGCGGGGTATTGCAACTTTTGGCCATTTTGAAGCAAAATTGTTCCTTTCGGGGGGTATTGCAACTTTTTGGCATTTTGAGGTGACATTGTTCCTTTGGGGGGGTTTTGCAACTTTTGGCCATTTTAAAGCGAAATTGTTCTTTTCGGGGGGTATTGCAACTTTTCGGCATTTTGAGGCGAAATTATTCCTTTGGGGGGGTATTGCAACTTTTGGCCATTTTGAAGCGAAATTGTTCCTTTCGGGGTGTATTGCAATTTTTGGCCATTTTGAGGCGAAATTGTTCCTTTGGGGGGGTATTGCAATTTTCTGCCATTTTGAGGCGAAATTGTTCCTTTGGAGGGGCATTGCAATTTTTTTGCCATTTTGAAGCGAAATTCTTCCTTTTGGGGGGTATTGCAACTTTTCGGCATTTTGAGGCGAAATTGTTTCTTTGGGGGGGGTATTGCAAATTTTTGCCATTTTGAGGCGAAATTGTTCCTTTGGGGGGGTATTGCAACTTTTGGCCATTTTGAAGCGAAATTGTTCCTTTGGGGGGTATAGCAATTTTTTGCCATTTTGAGGCGAAATTGTTCCTTTGGGGGGTATTGCAACTTTTGGGCATTTTGAAGCGAAATTCTTCCTTTCGGGGGGTATTGCAACTTTTCGGCATTTTGAGGCGAAATTGTTCCTTTGGGGGGGTATTGCAACTTTTGGCCATTTTGAAGCGAAATTGTTCCTTTCGGGGGGTATTGCAACTTTTCGGCATTTTGAAGCGAAATTGTTCCTTTGGGGGGTATTGCAACTTTTGGCCACTTTGAGGCGAAATTGTTCCTTTGGGGGGTATTGCAACTTTTGGCCATTTTGAAGCGAAATTGTTCCTTTGGGGGGTATTGCAACTTTTTTGGCATTTTGAGGCGAAATTGTTTCTTTGGAGGGGTATTGCAACTTTTGGCCATTTTGAAGCGAAATTGTTCCTTTGGAGGGGTATTGCAACTTTTGGCCATTTTGAAGCGAAATTGTTCCTTTGGGGGGGTATTGCAATTTTTTTAGCATTGTGAGGCGAAATTGTTCCTTTGGGGGGGTATTGCAACTTTTGGCCATTTTGAAGCGAAATTGTTCCTTTGGGGGGGTATTGCAATTTTTTTCCATTTTGAGGCGAAATTGTTCCTTTGTCGGGGTATTGCAACTTTTGGCCATTTTGAAGCGAAATTGTTCCTTTCGGGGGGTATTGCAACTTTTTGGCATTTTGAGGTGAAATTGTTCCTTTGGGGGGGTTTTGCAACTTTTGGCCATTTTAAAGCGAAATTGTTCTTTTCGGGGGGTATTGCAACTTTTCGGCATTTTGAGGCGAAATTGTTCCTTTGGGGGGTATTGCAACTTTTGGCCATTTTGAAGCGAAATTGTTCCTTTCGGGGGGTATTGAAACTTTTCGGCCTTTTGAGGCGAAATTGTTCCTTTGGGGGGGTATTGCAATTTTTTTTTCATTTTGAGGCGAAATTGTTCCTTTGGGGGGGTATTGCAACTTTTGGCCATTTTGAAGCGAAATTGTTCCTTTGGGGGGGTATTGCATCTTTTCGGCATTTTGAAGCGAAATTGTTCCTTTGGGGGGGTATTGCAATTTTTTGACATTTTGAGGCGAAATTGTTCCTTGGGGGGGTATTGCAACTTTTGGCCATTTTGAAGCGAAATTGTTCCTTTCGGGGGGTATTGCAACTTTTCGGCATTTTGAGGCGAAATTGTTCCTTTGGGGGTTATTGCAATTTTTTTTAATTTTGAGGCGAAATTGTTCCTTTGGGGGGTATTGCAACTTTTGGTCATTTTGAAGCGAAATTGTTCCTTTCGGGGGGTATTGCAACTTTTCGGCATTTTGAGGCGAAATTGTTCCTTTGGGGGTTATTGCAATTTTTTTTCCATTTTGAGGCGAAATTGTTCCTTTGGGGGGGTATTGCAACTTTTGGCCATTTTGAAGCGAAATTGTTCCTTTGGGGGGGTATTGCAACTTTTGGCCAATTTGAGGCGAAATTGTTTCTTTGGGGATTATTGCAATTTTTTTTCCATTTTGAGGCGAAATTGTTCCTCTGGGGGGGTATTGCAACTTTTGGCCATTTTGAAGCGAAATTGTACCATTGGGGGGTATTGCAATTTTTGGCCATTTTGAAGCGAAAGTGTTCGTTTCGGGGGGTATTGCAACTTTTCGGCATTTTGAAGCGAAATTGTTCCTTTGGGGGGTATTGCAACTTTTGGCCACTTTGAAGAGAAATTGTTCCTTTGGGGTGGTATTGCAATTTTTTGCCATTTTGAGGCGAAATTGTTCCTTTGGGGGGTATTGCAACTTTTGGCCATTTTGAAGTGAAATTGTTCCTTTCGGGGGGTATTGCAACTTTTCGGCATTTTGAGGCGAAATTGTTCCTTTGGGGGGGTATTGCAATTTTTTTTCCATTTTGAGGCGAAATTGTTCCTTTGGGGGGGTATTGCAACTTTTGGCCATTTTGAAGCGAAATTGTTCCTTTGGAAGGGTATTGCAACTTTTCGGCATTTTGAGGCGAAATTGTTCCTTTGGGGGGGTATTGCAATTTTTTTAGTATTGTGAGGCGAAATTGTTCCTTTGGGGGGTATTGCAACTTTTGGCCATTTTGAAGCGAAATTGTTCCTTTGGGGGGGTATTGCAATTTTTTTCCATTTTGATGCGAAATTGTTCCTTTGGCGGGGTATTGCAACTTTTAGCCATTTTGAAGCGAAATTGTTCCTTTCGGGGGGTATTGCAACTTTTTGGCATTTTGAGGTGACATTGTTCCTTTGGGGGGGTTTTGCAACTTTTGGCCATTTTAAAGCGAAATTGTTCTTTTCGGGGGGTATTGCAACTTTTCGGCATTTTGAGGCGAAATTGTTCCTTTGGGGGGGTATTGCAACTTTTGGCCATTTTAAAGCGAAATTGTTCCTTTCGGGGTGTATTGCAATTTTTGGCCATTTTGAGGCGAAATTGTTCCTTTGGGGGGTATTGCAATTTTCTGCCATTTTGAGGCGAAATTGTTCCTTTGGAGGGGCATTGCAATTTTTTTGCCATTTTGAAGCGAAATTCTTCCTTTTGGGGGGTATTGCAACTTTTCGGCATTTTGAGGCGAAATTGTTTCTTTGGGGGGGGTATTGCAAATTTTTGCCATTTTGAGGCGAAATTGTTCCTTTGGGGGGTATAGCAATTTTTTGCCATTTTGAGGCGAAATTGTTCCTTTGGGGGGTATTGCAACTTTTGGGCATTTTGAAGCGAAATTCTTCCTTTCGGGGGGTATTGCAACTTTTCGGCATTTTGAGGCGAAATTGTTCCTTTTGGGGGGTATTGCAACTTTTGGCCATTTTGAAGCGAAATTGTTCCTTTCGGGGGGTATTGCAACTTTTCGGCATTTTGAAGCGAAATTGTTCCTTTGGGGGGTATTGCAACTTTTGGCCACTTTGAGACGAAATTGTTCCTTTGGGGGGTATTGCAACTTTTGGTCATTTTGAAGCGAAATTGTTCCTTTCGGGGGGTATTGCAACTTTTCGGCATTTTGAGGCGAAATTGTTCCTTTGGGGGTTATTGCAATTTTTTTTCCATTTTGAGGCGAAATTGTTCCTTTGGGGGGGTATTGCAACTTTTGGCCATTTTGAAGCGAAATTGTTCCTTTGGGGGGGTATTGCAACTTTTGGCCAATTTGAAGCGAAATTGTTCCTTTGGAGGGGTATTGCAACTTTTCGGCATTTTGAGGCGAAATTATTTCTTTGGGGGGGTATTGCAAATTTTTGCCATTTTGAGGCAAAATTGTTCCTTTGGGGGGGTATTGCAACTTTTGGCCATTTTGAAGCGAAATTGTTCCTTTGGGGGGGTATTGCAATTTTTTTCCATTTTGAGGCGAAATTGTTCCTTTCGGGGGGTATTGCAACTTTTCGGCATTTTGAAGCGAAATTGTTCCTTTGGGGGTGGTATTGCAACTTTTGGCCACTTTGAGGCGAAATTGTTTCTTTGGGGATTATTGCAATTTTTTTTCCATTTTGAGGCGAAATTGTTCCTTTGGGGGGGTATTGCAACTTTTGGCCATTTTGAAGCGAAATTGTACCATTGGGGGGGTATTGCAATTTTTGGCCATTTTGAAGCGAAAGTGTTCGTTTCGGGGGGTATTGCAACTTTTCGGCATTTTGAAGCGAAATTGTTCCTTTGGGGGGTATTGCAACTTTTGGCCACTTTGAAGCCAAATTGTTCCTTTAGGGTGGTATTGCAATTTTTTGCCATTTTGAGGCGAAATTGTTCCTTTGGGGGGTATTGCAACTTTTGGCCATTTTGAAGTGAAATTGTTCCTTTCGGGGGGTATTGCAACTTTTCGGCATTTTGAGGCGAAATTGTTCCTTTGGGGGGGTATTGCAATTTTTTTTCCATTTTGAGGCGAAATTGTTCCTTTGGGGGGGTATTGCAACTTTTGGCCATTTTGAAGCGAAATTGTTTCTTTGGAAGGGTATTGCAACTTTTCGGCATTTTGAGGCGAAATTGTTCCTTTGGGGGGGTATTGCAATTTTTTTAGCATTGTGAGGCGAAATTGTTCCTTTGGGGGGTATTGCAACTTTTGGCCATTTTGAAGCGAAATTGTTCCTTTGGGGGGGTATTGCAATTTTTTTCCATTTTGAGGCGAAATTGTTCCTTTGGCGGGGTATTGCAACTTTTGGTCATTTTGAAGCGAAATTGTTCCTTTCGGGGGGTATTGCAACTTTTTGGCATTTTGAGGTGACATTGTTCCTTTGGGGGGGTTTTGCAACTTTTGGCCATTTTAAAGCGAAATTGTTCTTTTCGGGGGGTATTGCAACTTTTGGCCATTTTGAAGCGAAATTGTTCCTTTCGGGGGGTATTGCAACTTTTCGGCATTTTGAGGCGAAATTGTTCCTTTGGTGGTTATTGCAATTTTTTTTCCATTTTGAGGCGAAATTGTTCCTTTGGGGGGTATTTCAACTTTTGGTCATTTTGAAGCGAAATTGTTCCTTTCGGAGGGTATTGCAACTTTTCGGCATTTTGAGGCGAAATTGTTCCTTTGGGGGTTATTGCAATTTTTTTTCCATTTTGAGGCGAAATTGTTCCTTTGGGGGGGTATTGCAACTTTTGGCCATTTTGAAGCGAAATTGTTCCTTTGGGGGGGTATTGCAACTTTTGGCCATTTTGAAGCGAAATTGTTCCTTTCGGGGTGTATTGCAATTTTTGGCCATTTTGAGGCGAAATTGTTCCTTTGGGTGGGTATTGCAATTTTCTGCCATTTTGAGGCGAAATTGTTCCTTTGGAGGGGTATTGCAACTTTTGGCCATTTTGAAGCGAAATTGTTCCTTTGGGGGGGTATTGCAACTTTTCGGCATTTTGAGGCGAAATTGTTCCTTTGGGGGGGTATTGCAACTTTTCGGCATTTTGAGGCGAAATTGTTCCTTTCGGGGGGTATTGCAACTTTTCGGCATTTTGAGGTGAAATTGTTCCTTTGGTGTGGTATTGCAACTTTTGGCCATTTTGAAGCGAAATTGTACCTTTGGGGGGGTATTGCAACTTTTCGACATTTTCAAGCGAAATTGTTCCTGTGGGGGAGTATTGCAATTTTTTGCCATTTTGAGGCGAAATTGTTCCTTTGGGGGGGTATTGCAACTTTTGGCCATTTTGAAGGGAAATTGTTCCTTTCGGGGGGTATTGCAAATTTTCAGCATTTTGAGGCGAAATTGTTCCTTTGGGGGGGTATTGCAATTTTTTGCCATTTTGAGGCGAAATTGTTCCTTTGGAGGGGGTATTACAATTTTTGGCCATTTTGAGGCGAAATTGTTCCTTTGGGGGGGTATTGCAACTTTTGGCCATTTTGAAGCGAAATTGTTCTTTTGGGGATTTATTGCAACTTTTCGGCATTTTGAGGCGAAATTGTTCCTTGGGGGGGTATTGCAACTTTTGGCCATTTTGAAGCGAAATTGTTCCTTTGGGGGTGTATTGCCATTTTTGGCCATTTTGAGGCGAAATTGTTCCTTTGGGGGGGTATTGCAATTTTTTGCCATTTTGAGGCGAAATTGTTCCTTTGGAGGGGTATTGCAACTTTTGGCCATTTTGAAGCGAAATTGTTCCTTTCGGGGGGTATTGCAACTTTTCAGCATTTTGAGGCGAAATTGTTCCTTTGGGGGGGTATTGCAACTTTTGGCCTTTTTGAAGCGAAATTGTTCCTTTGGGGGGTATTGCAATTTTTTGCCATTTTGAGGCGAAATTGTTCCTTTGGGTGGTATTGCAACTTTTGGCCATTTTGAAGCGAAATTGTTCCTTTCGGGGGGTATTGCAACTTTTCAGGATTTTGAGGCGAAATTGTTCCTTTTGGGGGGTATTGCAATTTTTTTTTCCATTTTGAGGCGAAATTGTTCCTTTTTGGGGGGTATTGCAACTTTTGGCCATTTTGAAGCGAAATTGTTCCTTTGGGGGGGTATTGCAATTTTTTGCCATTTTGAGGCGAAATTATTCCTTTGGGGGGGTATTGCAGCTTTTGGCCATTTTGAAGCGAAATTGTTCCTTTGGGGGGGTATTGCAATTTTTTGCCATTTTGAGGCGAAATTGTTCCTTTGGGGGGGTATTGCAATTTTTTGCCATTTTGAGGCGCAATTGTTGCTTTGGGGGAGTATTGCATCTTTTGGCCATTTTGAAGCGAAATTGTTGCTTTCGGGGGGTATTGCAACTTTTCGGCATTTTGAGGCGAAATTGTTCCTTTGGGGGTTATTGCAATTTTTTTTAATTTTGAGGCGAAATTGTTCCTTTGGGGGGTATTGCAACTTTTGGTCATTTTGAAGCGAAATTGTTCCTTTCGGGGGGTATTGCAACTTTTCGGCATTTTGAGGCGAAATTGTTCCTTTGGGGGTTATTGCAATTTTTTTCCATTTTGAGGCGAAATTGTTCCTTTGGGGGGGTATTGCAACTTTTGGCCATTTTGAAGCGAAATTGTTCCTTTGGGGGGGTATTGCAACTTTTGGCCAATTTGAAGTGAAATTGTTCCTTTGGAGGGGTATTGCAACTTTTCGGCATTTTGAGGCGAAATTATTTCTTTGGGGGGGTATTGCAAATTTTTGCCATTTTGAGGCAAAATTGTTCCTTTGGGGGGGTATTGCAACTTTTGGCCATTTTGAAGCGAAATTGTTCCTTTGGGGGGGTATTGCAATTTTTTTCCATTTTGAGGCGAAATTGTTCCTTTCGGGGGGTATAGCAACTTTTCGGCATTTTGAAGCGAAATTGTTCCTTTGGGGGTGGTATTGCAACTTTTGGCCACTTTGAGGCGAAATTGTTTCTTTGGGGATTATTGCAATTTTTTTTCCATTTTGAGGCGAAATTGTTCCTTTGGGGGGGTATTGCAACTTTTGGCCATTTTGAAGCGAAATTATACCATTGGGGGGGTATTGCAATTTTTGGCCATTTTCAAGCGAAAGTGTTCGTTTCGGGGGGTATTGCAACTTTTCGGCATTTTGAAGCGAAATTGTTCCTTTGGGGCGTATTGCAACTTTTGGCCACTTTGAAGCGAAATTGTTCCTTTAGGGTGGTATTGCAATTTTTTGCCATTTTGAGGCGAAATTGTTCCTTTGGGGGGTATTGCAACTTTTGGCCATTTTGAAGTGAAATTGTTCCTTTCGGGGGGTATTGCAACTTTTCGGCATTTTGAGGCGAAATTGTTCCTTTGGGGGGGTATTGCAATTTTTTTTCCATTTTGAGGCGAAATTGTTCCTTTGGGGGGGTATTGCAACTTTTGGCCATTTTGAAGCAAAATTGTTCCTTTGGAAGGGTATTGCAACTTTTCGGCATTTTGAGGCGAAATTGTTCCTTTGGGGGGGTATTGCAATTTTTTTAGCATTGTGAGGCGAAATTGTTCCTTTGGGGGGTATTGCAACTTTTGGCCATTTTGAAGCGAAATTGTTCCTTTGGGGGGGTATTGCAATTTTTTTCCATTTTGAGGCGAAATTGTTCCTTTGGCGGGGTATTGCAACTTTTGGTCATTTTGAAGCGAAATTGTTCCTTTCGGGGGGTATTGCAACTTTTTGGCATTTTGAGGTGACATTGTTCCTTTGGGGGGGTTTTGCAACTTTTGGCCATTTTAAAGCGAAATTGTTCTTTTCGGGGGGTATTGCAACTTTTCGGCATTTTGAGGCGAAATTGTTCCTTGGGGGGGGTATTGCAACTTTTGGCCATTTTGAAGCGAAATTGTTCCTTTCGGGGGGTATTGCAACTTTTCGGCATTTTGAGGCGAAATTGTTCCTTTGGTGGTTATTGCAATTTTTTTTCCATTTTGAGGCGAAATTGTTCCTTTGGGGGGTATTTCAACTTTTGGTCATTTTGAAGCGAAATTGTTCCTTTCGGAGGGTATTGCAACTTTTCGGCATTTTGAGGCGAAATTGTTCCTTTGGGGGTTATTGCAATTTTTTTTCCATTTTGAGGCGAAATTGTTCCTTTGGGGGGGTATTGCAACTTTTGGCCATTTTGAAGCGAAATTGTTCCTTTGGGGGGGTATTGCAACTTTTGGCCATTTTGAAGCGAAATTGTTCCTTTCGGGGTGTATTGCAATTTTTGGCCATTTTGAGGCGAAATTGTTCCTTTGGGTGGGTATTGCAATTTTCTGCCATTTTGAGGCGAAATTGTTCCTTTGGAGGGGTATTGCAACTTTTGGCCATTTTGAAGCGAAATTGTTCCTTTGGGGGGGTATTGCAACTTTTCGGCATTTTGAGGCGAAATTGTTCCTTTGGGGGGGTATTGCAACTTTTCGGCATTTTGAGGCGAAATTGTTCCTTTCGAGGGGTATTGCAACTTTTCGGCATTTTGAGGTGAAATTGTTCCTTTGGTGGGGTATTGCAACTTTTGGCCATTTTGAAGCGAAATTGTACCTTTGGGGGGGTATTGCAACTTTTCGACATTTTCAAGCGAAATTGTTCCTTTGGGGGAGTATTGCAATTTTTTGCCATTTTGAGGCGAAATTGTTCCTTTGGGGGGGTATTGCAACTTTTGGCCATTTTGAAGCGAAATTGTTCCTTTCGGGGGGTATTGCAAATTTTCAGCATTTTGAGGCGAAATTGTTCCTTTGGGGGGTATTGCAATTTTTTGCCATTTTGAGGCGAAATTGTTCCTTTGGAGGGGGTATTACAATTTTTGGCCATTTTGAGGCGAAATTGTTCCTTTGGGGGGGTATTGCAATTTTTTGCCATTTTGAGGCGCAATTGTTGCTTTGGGGGGGGTATTGCATCTTTTGGCCATTTTGAAGCGAAATTGTTCCTTTCGGTGGGTATTGCAACTTTTCGGCATTTTGAGGCGAAATTGTTCCTTTGGGGGGGTATTGCAACTTTTGGCCATTTTGAAGCGAAATTGTTCTTTTGGGGGGTATTGCAACTTTTCGGCATTTTGAGGCGAAATTGTTCCTTGGGGGGGTATTGCAACTTTTGGCCATTTTGAAGCGAAATTGTTCCTTTGGGGGTGTATTGCCATTTTTGGCCATTTTGAGGCGAAATTGTTCCTTTGGGGAGGTATTGCAACTTTTGGCCATTTTGAAGCGAAATTGTTCCTTTGGGGGGGGGTATTGCAACTTTTCGGCATTTTGAGGCAAAATTGTTCCTTTGGGGGGGAATTGCAACTTTTGGCCATTTTGAAGCGAAATTGTTCCTTTGGGGGGGGGTATTGCAACTTTTTGGCATTTTGAGGCGAAATTGTTCCTTTGGAGGGGTATTGCAACTTTTGGCCATTTTGAAGCGAAATTGTACCTTGGGGGGGTATTGCAACTTTTCGGCATTTTGAATCGAAATTGTTCCTTTGGGGGGGTATTGCAATTTTTTGCCATTTTAAGGCGAAATTGTTCCTTTGGAGGGGTATTGCAACTTTTGGCCATTTTGAAGCGAAATTGTTTCTTTCGGGGGGTATTGCAACTTTTCAGCATTTTGAGGCGAAATTGTTTCTTTGGGGGGGTATTGCAATTTTTTGCCATTTTGAGGCGAAATTGTTCCTTTGGGTGGTATTGCAACTTTTGGCCATTTTGAAGCGAAATTGTTCCTTTCGGGGGGTATTGCAACTTTTCGGCATTTTTAGGCGAAATTGTTCCTTTGGGGGGGTATTGCAATTTTTTTTCCATTTTGAGGCGAAATTGTTCCTTTTTGGGGGGTATTGCAACTTTTGGCCATTTTGAAGCGAAATTGTTCCTTTGGGGGGGTATTGCAATTTTTTGCCATTTTGAGGCGAAATTGTTCCTTTGGGGGGGTATTCCAGCTTTTGGCCATTTTGAAGCGAAATTGTTCCTTTGGGGGGGTATTGCAATTTTTTGCCATTTTGAGGCGAAATTGTTCCTTTGGGGGGGTATTGCAATTTTTTGCCATTTTGAGGCGCAATTGTTCCTTTGGGGGGTATTGCATCTTTTGGCCATTTTGAAGCGAAATTGTTCCTTTCGGGGGGTATTGCAACTTTTCAGCATTTTGAGGCGAAATTGTTCCTTTGGGGGGGTATTGCAATTTTTTGCCATTTTGAGGCGAAATTGTTCCTTTGGGGGGTATTGCAACTTTTGGCCATTTTGAAGCGAAATTGTTCCTTTGGAGAGGTATTGCAACTTTTCGGCATTTTGAGGCGAAATTGTTCCTTTGGGGGGTATTGCAACTTTTGGCCATTTTGAAGCGAAATTGTTCTTTTCGGGGGGTATTGAAACTTTTCGGCATTTTGAGGCGAAATTGTTCCTTTGGGGGGGTTTTGCAACTTTTGGCCATTTTGAAGCGAAATTGTACCTTGGGGGGGTATTGCAACTTTTCGGCATTTTGAATCGAAATTGTTCCTTTGGGGGGTATTGCAACTTTTGGCCATTTTGAAGCGAAATTGTTTCTTTCGGGGGGTATTGCAACTTTTCAGCATTTTGAGGCGAAATTGTTTCTTTGGGGGGGTATTGCAATTTTTTGCCATTTTGAGGCGAAATTGTTCCTTTGGGTGGTATTGCAACTTTTGGCCATTTTGAAGCGAAATTGTTCCTTTCGGGGGGTATTGCAACTTTTCGGCATTTTTAGGCGAAATTGTTCCTTTGGGGTGGTATTGCAATTTTTTGCCATTTTGAGGCGCAATTGTTGCTTTGGGGGGGTATTGCATCTTTTGGCCATTTTGAAGCGAAATTGTTGCTTTCGGGGGGTATTGCAACTTTTCGGCATTTTGAGGCGAAATTGTTCCTTTGGGGGGTATTGCAACTTTTGGCCATTTTGAAGCGAAATTGTTCTTTTGGGGGGGTATTGCAACTTTTCGGCATTTTGAGGCGAAATTGTTCCTTTGGGGGGGTATTGCAATTTTTTTGCCATTTTCAGGCGAAGTTGTTCCTTTGGGCGGGTATTGCAACTTTTGGCCATTTTGAAGCGAAATTGTTCCTTTGGAGGGGTATTGCAACTTTTGGCCATTTTGAAGCGAAATTGTTCCTTTGGGGGGGTATTGCAACTTTTGGCCATTTTGAAGCGAAATTGTACCTTGGGGGGGTATTGCAACTTTTCGGCATTTTGAAGCGAAATTGTTCCTTTTGGGGGGTATTTCAATTTTTTGCCATTTTGAGGCGAAATTGTTCCTTTGGAGGGGTATTGCAACTTTTGGCCATTTTGAAGCGAAATTGTTCCTTTCGGGGGGTATTGCAACTTTTCAGCATTTTGAGGCGAAATTGTTCCTTTGGGGGGGTATTGCAATTTTTTGCCATTTTGAGGCGAAATTGTTCCTTTGGGGGGTATTGCAACTTTTGGCCATTTTGAGGTGAAATTGTTTCTTTGGGGGGTATTGCAAATTTTTGCCATTTTGAGGCGAAATTGTTCCTTTGGGGGGTATTGCAACTTTTGGCCTTTTTGAAGCGAAATTGTTCCTTTGGGGGGTTTTGCAATTTTTTGCCATTTTGGGGCGAAATTGTTCCTTTGGGTGGTATTGCAACTTTTGGCCATTTTGAAGCGAAATTGTTCCTTTCGGGGGGTATTGCAACTTTTCGGCATTTTTAGGCAAAATTGTTCCTTTGGGGGGGTATTGCAATTTTTTTTTCCATTTTGAGGCGAAATTGTTCCTTTTTGGGGGGTATTGCAACTTTTGGCCATTTTGAAGCGAAATTGTTCCTTTGGGGGGGTATTGCAATTTTTTGCCATTTTGAGGCGAAATTGTTCCTTTGGGGGGGTATTCCAGCTTTTGGCCATTTTGAGGCGAAATTGGTCCTTTGGGGGGGTATTGCAATTTTTTGCCATTTTGAGGCGCAATTGTTGCTTTTGGGGGTATTGCATCTTTTGGCCATTTTGAAGCGAAATTGTTCCTTTCGGGGGGTATTGCAACTTTTTGGCATTTTGAGGCGAAATTGTTCCTTTGGGGGGTATTGCAACTTTTGGCCATTTTGAAACGAAATTGTTCTTTTCGGGGGGTATTGCAACTTTTAGGCATTTTGAGGCGAAATTGTTCCTTTGGGGGGGTATTGCAACTTTTGGCCATTTTGAAGCGAAATTGTTCCTTTCGGGGTGTATTGCAATTTTTGGCCATTTTGAGGCGAAATTGTTCCTTTGGGGGGGTTTTGCAACTTTTCGGCATTTTGAATCGAAATTGTTCCTTTGGGGGGTATTGCAATTTTTTGCCATTTTAAGGCGAAATTGTTCCTTTGGAGGGGTATTGCAACTTTTGGCCATTTTGAAGCGAAATTGTTTCTTTCGGGGGGTATTGCAACTTTTCAGCATTTTGAGGCGAAATTGTTTCTTTGGGGGGGTATTGCAATTTTTTGCCATTTTGAGGCGAAATTGTTCCTTTGGGGGGTATTGCAACTTTTGGCCATTTTGAGGTGAAATTGTTTCTTTGGGGGGGTATTGCAAATTTTTGCCATTTTGAGGCGAAATTGTTCCTTTGGGGGGGTATTGCAACTTTTGGCCTTTTTGAAGCGAAATTGTTCCTTTGGGGGGTATTGCAATTTTTTGCCATTTTGAGGCGAAATTGTTCCTTTGGGGGGTATTGCAACTTTTGGCCATTTTGAAGTGAAATTGTTCCTTTGGGGGGGTATTGCAATTTTTTGCCATTTTGAGGCGAAATTGTTCCTTTGGGTGGGTATTGCAACTTTTCGACATTTTCAAGCGAAATTGTTCCTTTGGGGGAGTATTGCAATTTTTTGCCATTTTGAGGCGAAATTGTTCCTTTGGGGGGGTATTGCAACTTTTGGCCATTTTGAAGCGAAATTGTTCCTTTCGGGGGGTATTGCAAATTTTTGCCATTTTGAGGCGAAATTGTTCCTTTGGGTGGTATTGCAACTTTTGGCCATTTTGAAGCGAAATTGTTCCTTTCGGGGGGTATTGCAACTTTTCGGCATTTTTAGGCGAAATTGTTCCTTTGGGGGGGTATTGCAATTTTTTTTCCATTTTGAGGCGAAATTGTTCCTTTTTGGGGGGTATTGCAACTTTTGGCCATTTTGAAGCGAAATTGTTCCTTTGGGGGGGTATTGCAATTTTTTGCCATTTTGAGGCGAAATTGTTCCTTTGGGGGGGTATTCCAGCTTTTGGCCATTTTGAAGCGAAATTGTTCCTTTGGGGGGGTATTGCAATTGTTTGCCATTTTGAGGCGAAATTGTTCCTTTGGGGGGGTATTGCAATTTTTTGCCATTTTGAGGCGCAATTGTTGCTTTGGGGGGTATTGCATCTTTTGGCCATTTTGAAGCGAAATTGTTCCTTTCGGGGGGTATTGCAACTTTTCGGCATTTTGAGGCGAAATTGTTCCTTTGGGGGGTATTGCAACTTTTGGCCATTTTGAAGCGAAATTGTTCTTTTCGGGGGGTATTGAAACTTTTCGGCATTTTGAGGCGAAATTGTTCCTTTGGGGGGGTTTTGCAACTTTTGGCCATTTTGAAGCGAAATTGTACCTTGGGGGGTATTGCAACTTTTCGGCATTTTGAATCGAAATTGTTCCTTTGGGGGGGTATTGCAATTTTTTGCCATTTTAAGGCGAAATTGTTCCTTTGGAGGGGTATTGCAACTTTTGGCCATTTTGAAGCGAAATTGTTTCTTTCGGGGGGTATTGCAACTTTTCAGCATTTTGAGGCGAAATTGTTTCTTTGGGGGGGTATTGCAATTTTTTGCCATTTTGAGGCGAAATTGTTCCTTTGGGTGGTATTGCAACTTTTGGCCATTTTGAAGCGAAATTGTTCCTTTCGGGGGGTATTGCAACTTTTCGGCATTTTTAGGCGAAATTGTTCCTTTGGGGGGGTATTGCAATTTTTTTTCCATTTTGAGGCGAAATTGTTCCTTTTTGGGGGGTATTGCAACTTTTGGCCATTTTGAAGCGAAATTGTTCCTTTGGGGGGGTATTGCAATTTTTTGCCATTTTGAGGCGAAATTGTTCCTTTGGGGGGGTATTCCAGCTTTTGGCCATTTTGAAGCGAAATTGTTCCTTTGGGGGGGTATTGCAATTTTTTGCCATTTTGAGGCGAAATTGTTCCTTTGGGGGGGTATTGCAATTTTTTGCCATTTTGAGGCGCAATTGTTCCTTTGGGGGGTATTGCATCTTTTGGCCATTTTGAAGCGAAATTGTTCCTTTCGGGGGGTATTGCAACTTTTCAGCATTTTGAGGCGAAATTGTTCCTTTGGGGGGGTATTGCAATTTTTTGCCATTTTGAGGCGAAATTGTTCCTTTGGGGGGTATTGCAACTTTTGGCCATTTTGAAGCGAAATTGTTCCTTTGGAGAGGTATTGCAACTTTTGGCCATTTTGAAGCGAAATTGTACCTTTGGGGGGGTATTGCAACTTTTCGGCATTTTGAAGCGAAATTGTTCCTTTGGGGGGGTATTGCAACTTTTGGCCATTTTGAAGCGAAATTGTTCCTTTGGGGGGGTATTGCAATTTTTTGCCATTTTGAGGCGAAATTGTTCCTTTGGAGGGGTATTGCAACTTTTGGCCATTTTGAAGCGAAATTGTTCCTTTCGGGGGGTATTGCAACTTTTCAGCATTTTGAGGCGAAATTGTTCCTTTGGGGGGGTATTGCAACTTTTGGCCTTTTTGAAGCGAAATTGTTCCTTTGGGGGGTATTGCAATTTTTTGCCATTTTGAGGCGAAATTGTTCCTTTGGGGGGGTATTCCAGCTTTTGGCCATTTTGAAGCGAAATTGTTCCTTTGGGGGGGTATTGCAATTTTTTGCCATTTTGAGGCGAAATTGTTCCTTTGGGGGGGTATTGCAATTTTTTGCCATTTTGAGGCGCAATTGTTCCTTTGGGGGGTATTGCATCTTTTGGCCATTTTGAAGCGAAATTGTTCCTTTCGGGGGGTATTGCAACTTTTCAGCATTTTGAGGCGAAATTGTTCCTTTGGGGGGGTATTGCAATTTTTTGCCATTTTGAGGCGAAATTGTTCCTTTGGGGGGTATTGCAACTTTTGGCCATTTTGAAGCGAAATTGTTCCTTTGGAGAGGTATTGCAACTTTTGGCCATTTTGAAGCGAAATTGTACCTTTGGGGGGGTATTGCAACTTTTCGGCATTTTGAAGCGAAATTGTTCCTTTGGGGGGGTATTGCAACTTTTGGCCATTTTGAAGCGAAATTGTTCCTTTGGGGGGGTATTGCAATTTTTTGCCATTTTGAGGCGAAATTGTTCCTTTGGAGGGGTATTGCAACTTTTGGCCATTTTGAAGCGAAATTGTTCCTTTCGGGGGGTATTGCAACTTTTCAGCATTTTGAGGCGAAATTGTTCCTTTGGGGGGGTATTGCAACTTTTGGCCTTTTTGAAGCGAAATTGTTCCTTTGGGGGGTATTGCAATTTTTTGCCATTTTGAGGCGAAATTGTTCCTTTGGGTGGTATTGCAACTTTTGGCCATTTTGAAGCGAAATTGTTCCTTTTGGGGGGTATTGCAATTTTTTTTTCCATTTTGAGGCGAAATTGTTCCTTTTTGGGGGGTATTGCAACTTTTGGCCATTTTGAAGCGAAATTGTTCCTTTGGGGGGGTATTGCAATTTTTTGCCATTTTGAGGCGAAATTGTTCCTTTGGGGGGTATTGCAATTTTTTGCCATTTTGAGGCGCAATTGTTGCTTTGGGGGGGTATTGCATCTTTTGGCCATTTTGAAGCGAAATTGTTGCTTTCGGGGGGTATTGCAACTTTTCGGCATTTTGAGGCGAAATTGTTCCTTTGGGGGGTATTGCAACTTTTGGCCATTTTGAAGCGAAATTGTTCTTTTGGGGGGGTATTGCAACTTTTCGGCATTTTGAGGCGAAATTGTTCCTTTGGGGGGGTATTGCAATTTTTTTGCCATTTTCAGGCGAAGTTGTTCCTTTGGGCGGGTATTGCAACTTTTGGCCATTTTGAAGCGAAATTGTTCCTTTGGAGGGGTATTGCAACTTTTGGCCATTTTGAAGCGAAATTGTTCCTTTGGGGGGGTATTGCAACTTTTGGCCATTTTGAAGCGAAATTGTACCTTGGGGGGTATTGCAACTTTTCGGCATTTTGAAGCGAAATTGTTCCTTTTGGGGGGTATTTCAATTTTTTGCCATTTTGAGGCGAAATTGTTCCTTTGGAGGGGTATTGCAACTTTTGGCCATTTTGAAGCGAAATTGTTCCTTTCGGGGGGTATTGCAACTTTTCAGCATTTTGAGGCGAAATTGTTCCTTTGGGGGGGTATTGCAATTTTTTGCCATTTTGAGGCGAAATTGTTCCTTTGGGGGGTATTGCAACTTTTGGCCATTTTGAGGTGAAATTGTTTCTTTGGGGGGTATTGCAAATTTTTGCCATTTTGAGGCGAAATTGTTCCTTTGGGGGGTATTGCAACTTTTGGCCTTTTTGAAGCAAAATTGTTCCTTTGGGGGGTTTTGCAATTTTTTGCCATTTTGGGGCGAAATTGTTCCTTTGGGTGGTATTGCAACTTTTGGCCATTTTGAAGCGAAATTGTTCCTTTCGGGGGGTATTGCAACTTTTCGGCATTTTTAGGCAAAATTGTTCCTTTGGGGGGGTATTGCAATTTTTTTTTCCATTTTGAGGCGAAATTGTTCCTTTTTGGGGGGTATTGCAACTTTTGGCCATTTTGAAGCGAAATTGTTCCTTTGGGGGGGTATTGCAATTTTTTGCCATTTTGAGGCGAAATTGTTCCTTTGGGGGGGTATTCCAGCTTTTGGCCATTTTGAGGCGAAATTGGTCCTTTGGGGGGGTATTGCAATTTTTTGCCATTTTGAGGCGCAATTGTTGCTTTGGGGGGTATTGCATCTTTTGGCCATTTTGAAGCGAAATTGTTCCTTTCGGGGGGTATTGCAACTTTTTGGCATTTTGAGGCGAAATTGTTCCTTTGGGGGGTATTGCAACTTTTGGCCATTTTGAAACGAAATTGTTCTTTTCGGGGGGTATTGCAACTTTTAGGCATTTTGAGGCGAAATTGTTCCTTTGGGGGGGTATTGCAACTTTTGGCCATTTTGAAGCGAAATTGTTCCTTTCGGGGTGTATTGCAATTTTTGGCCATTTTGAGGCGAAATTGTTCCTTTGGGGGGGTTTTGCAACTTTTGGCCATTTTGAAGCGAAATTGTACCTTGGGGGGGTATTGCAACTTTTCGGCATTTTGAATCGAAATTGTTCCTTTGGGGGGTATTGCAATTTTTTGCCATTTTAAGGCGAAATTGTTCCTTTGGAGGGGTATTGCAACTTTTGGCCATTTTGAAGCGAAATTGTTTCTTTCGGGGGGTATTGCAACTTTTCAGCATTTTGAGGCGAAATTGTTTCTTTGGGGGGGTATTGCAATTTTTTGCCATTTTGAGGCGAAATTGTTCCTTTGGGGGGTATTGCAACTTTTGGCCATTTTGAGGTGAAATTGTTTCTTTGGGGGGGTATTGCAAATTTTTGCCATTTTGAGGCGAAATTGTTCCTTTGGGGGGGTATTGCAACTTTTGGCCTTTTTGAAGCGAAATTGTTCCTTTGGGGGGTATTGCAATTTTTTGCCATTTTGAGGCGAAATTGTTCCTTTGGGGGGTATTGCAACTTTTGGCCATTTTGAAGTGAAATTGTTCCTTTGGGGGGGTATTGCAATTTTTTGCCATTTTGAGGCGAAATTGTTCCTTTGGGTGGGTATTGCAACTTTTCGACATTTTCAAGCGAAATTGTTCCTTTGGGGGAGTATTGCAATTTTTTGCCATTTTGAGGCGAAATTGTTCCTTTGGGGGGGTATTGCAACTTTTGGCCATTTTGAAGCGAAATTGTTCCTTTCGGGGGGTATTGCAAATTTTTGCCATTTTGAGGCGAAATTGTTCCTTTGGGTGGTATTGCAACTTTTGGCCATTTTGAAGCGAAATTGTTCCTTTCGGGGGGTATTGCAACTTTTCGGCATTTTTAGGCGAAATTGTTCCTTTGGGGGGGTATTGCAATTTTTTTTCCATTTTGAGGCGAAATTGTTCCTTTTTGGGGGGTATTGCAACTTTTGGCCATTTTGAAGCGAAATTGTTCCTTTGGGGGGGTATTGCAATTTTTTGCCATTTTGAGGCGAAATTGTTCCTTTGGGGGGGTATTCCAGCTTTTGGCCATTTTGAAGCGAAATTGTTCCTTTGGGGGGGTATTGCAATTGTTTGCCATTTTGAGGCGAAATTGTTCCTTTGGGGGGGTATTGCAATTTTTTGCCATTTTGAGGCGCAATTGTTGCTTTGGGGGGTATTGCATCTTTTGGCCATTTTGAAGCGAAATTGTTCCTTTCGGGGGGTATTGCAACTTTTCGGCATTTTGAGGCGAAATTGTTCCTTTGGGGGGTATTGCAACTTTTGGCCATTTTGAAGCGAAATTGTACCTTGGGGGGGTATTGCAACTTTTCGGCATTTTGAATCGAAATTGTTCCTTTGGGGGGGTATTGCAATTTTTTGCCATTTTAAGGCAAAATTGTTCCTTTGGAGGGGTATTGCAACTTTTGGCCATTTTGAAGCGAAATTGTTTCTTTCGGGGGGTATTGCAACTTTTCAGCATTTTGAGGCGAAATTGTTTCTTTGGGGGGGTATTGCAATTTTTTGCCATTTTGAGGCGAAATTGTTCCTTTGGGGGGTATTGCAACTTTTGGCCATTTTGAAGCGAAATTGTACCTTGGGGGGGTATTGCAACTTTTCGGCATTTTGAATCGAAATTGTTCCTTTGGGGGGGTATTGCAATTTTTTGCCATTTTAAGGCAAAATTGTTCCTTTGGAGGGGTATTGCAACTTTTGGCCATTTTGAAGCGAAATTGTTTCTTTCGGGGGGTATTGCAACTTTTCAGCATTTTGAGGCGAAATTGTTTCTTTGGGGGGGTATTGCAATTTTTTGCCATTTTGAGGCGAAATTGTTCCTTTGGGTGGTATTGCAACTTTTGGCCATTTTGAAGCGAAATTGTTCCTTTCGGGGGGTATTGCAACTTTTCGGCATTTTTAGGCGAAATTGTTCCTTTGGGGGGGTATTGCAATTTTTTTTCCATTTTGAGGCGAAATTGTTCCTTTTTGGGGGGTATTGCAACTTTTGGCCATTTTGAAGCGAAATTGTTCCTTTGGGGGGGTATTGCAATTTTTTGCCATTTTGAGGCGAAATTGTTCCTTTGGGGGGGTATTCCAGCTTTTGGCCATTTTGAAGCGAAATTGTTCCTTTGGGGGGGTATTGCAATTTTTTGCCATTTTGAGGCGAAATTGTTCCTTTGGGGGGGTATTGCAATTTTTTGCCATTTTGAGGCGCAATTGTTCCTTTGGGGGGTATTGCATCTTTTGGCCATTTTGAAGCGAAATTGTTCCTTTCGGGGGGTATTGCAACTTTTCAGCATTTTGAGGCGAAATTGTTCCTTTGGGGGGGTATTGCAATTTTTTGCCATTTTGAGGCGAAATTGTTCCTTTGGGGGGTATTGCAACTTTTGGCCATTTTGAAGCGAAATTGTTCCTTTGGAGAGGTATTGCAACTTTTGGCCATTTTGAAGCGAAATTGTACCTTTGGGGGGGTATTGCAACTTTTCGGCATTTTGAAGCGAAATTGTTCCTTTGGGGGGGTATTGCAACTTTTGGCCATTTTGAAGCGAAATTGTTCCTTTGGGGGGGTATTGCAATTTTTTGCCATTTTGAGGCGAAATTGTTCCTTTGGAGGGGTATTGCAACTTTTGGCCATTTTGAAGCGAAATTGTTCCTTTCGGGGGGTATTGCAACTTTTCAGCATTTTGAGGCGAAATTGTTCCTTTGGGGGGGTATTGCAACTTTTGGCCTTTTTGAAGCGAAATTGTTCCTTTGGGGGGTATTGCAATTTTTTGCCATTTTGAGGCGAAATTGTTCCTTTGGGGGGGTATTCCAGCTTTTGGCCATTTTGAAGCGAAATTGTTCCTTTGGGGGGGTATTGCAATTTTTTGCCATTTTGAGGCGAAATTGTTCCTTTGGGGGGGTATTGCAATTTTTTGCCATTTTGAGGCGCAATTGTTCCTTTGGGGGGTATTGCATCTTTTGGCCATTTTGAAGCGAAATTGTTCCTTTCGGGGGGTATTGCAACTTTTCAGCATTTTGAGGCGAAATTGTTCCTTTGGGGGGGTATTGCAATTTTTTGCCATTTTGAGGCGAAATTGTTCCTTTGGGGGGTATTGCAACTTTTGGCCATTTTGAAGCGAAATTGTTCCTTTGGAGAGGTATTGCAACTTTTGGCCATTTTGAAGCGAAATTGTACCTTTGGGGGGGTATTGCAACTTTTCGGCATTTTGAAGCGAAATTGTTCCTTTGGGGGGGTATTGCAACTTTTGGCCATTTTGAAGCGAAATTGTTCCTTTGGGGGGGTATTGCAATTTTTTGCCATTTTGAGGCGAAATTGTTCCTTTGGAGGGGTATTGCAACTTTTGGCCATTTTGAAGCGAAATTGTTCCTTTCGGGGGGTATTGCAACTTTTCAGCATTTTGAGGCGAAATTGTTCCTTTGGGGGGGTATTGCAACTTTTGGCCTTTTTGAAGCGAAATTGTTCCTTTGGGGGGTATTGCAATTTTTTGCCATTTTGAGGCGAAATTGTTCCTTTGGGTGGTATTGCAACTTTTGGCCATTTTGAAGCGAAATTGTTCCTTTTGGGGGGTATTGCAATTTTTTTTTCCATTTTGAGGCGAAATTGTTCCTTTTTGGGGGGTATTGCAACTTTTGGCCATTTTGAAGCGAAATTGTTCCTTTGGGGGGGTATTGCAATTTTTTGCCATTTTGAGGCGAAATTGTTCCTTTGGGGGGTATTGCAATTTTTTGCCATTTTGAGGCGCAATTGTTGCTTTGGGGGGGTATTGCATCTTTTGGCCATTTTGAAGCGAAATTGTTGCTTTCGGGGGGTATTGCAACTTTTCGGCATTTTGAGGCGAAATTGTTCCTTTGGGGGGTATTGCAACTTTTGGCCATTTTGAAGCGAAATTGTTCTTTTGGGGGGGTATTGCAACTTTTCGGCATTTTGAGGCGAAATTGTTCCTTTGGGGGGGTATTGCAATTTTTTTGCCATTTTCAGGCGAAGTTGTTCCTTTGGGCGGGTATTGCAACTTTTGGCCATTTTGAAGCGAAATTGTTCCTTTGGAGGGGTATTGCAACTTTTGGCCATTTTGAAGCGAAATTGTTCCTTTGGGGGGGTATTGCAACTTTTGGCCATTTTGAAGCGAAATTGTACCTTGGGGGGTATTGCAACTTTTCGGCATTTTGAAGCGAAATTGTTCCTTTTGGGGGGTATTTCAATTTTTTGCCATTTTGAGGCGAAATTGTTCCTTTGGAGGGGTATTGCAACTTTTGGCCATTTTGAAGCGAAATTGTTCCTTTCGGGGGGTATTGCAACTTTTCAGCATTTTGAGGCGAAATTGTTCCTTTGGGGGGGTATTGCAATTTTTTGCCATTTTGAGGCGAAATTGTTCCTTTGGGGGGTATTGCAACTTTTGGCCATTTTGAGGTGAAATTGTTTCTTTGGGGGGTATTGCAAATTTTTGCCATTTTGAGGCGAAATTGTTCCTTTGGGGGGTATTGCAACTTTTGGCCTTTTTGAAGCAAAATTGTTCCTTTGGGGGGTTTTGCAATTTTTTGCCATTTTGGGGCGAAATTGTTCCTTTGGGTGGTATTGCAACTTTTGGCCATTTTGAAGCGAAATTGTTCCTTTCGGGGGGTATTGCAACTTTTCGGCATTTTTAGGCAAAATTGTTCCTTTGGGGGGGTATTGCAATTTTTTTTTCCATTTTGAGGCGAAATTGTTCCTTTTTGGGGGGTATTGCAACTTTTGGCCATTTTGAAGCGAAATTGTTCCTTTGGGGGGGTATTGCAATTTTTTGCCATTTTGAGGCGAAATTGTTCCTTTGGGGGGGTATTCCAGCTTTTGGCCATTTTGAGGCGAAATTGGTCCTTTGGGGGGGTATTGCAATTTTTTGCCATTTTGAGGCGCAATTGTTGCTTTGGGGGGTATTGCATCTTTTGGCCATTTTGAAGCGAAATTGTTCCTTTCGGGGGGTATTGCAACTTTTTGGCATTTTGAGGCGAAATTGTTCCTTTGGGGGGTATTGCAACTTTTGGCCATTTTGAAACGAAATTGTTCTTTTCGGGGGGTATTGCAACTTTTAGGCATTTTGAGGCGAAATTGTTCCTTTGGGGGGGTATTGCAACTTTTGGCCATTTTGAAGCGAAATTGTTCCTTTCGGGGTGTATTGCAATTTTTGGCCATTTTGAGGCGAAATTGTTCCTTTGGGGGGGTTTTGCAACTTTTGGCCATTTTGAAGCGAAATTGTACCTTGGGGGGGTATTGCAACTTTTCGGCATTTTGAATCGAAATTGTTCCTTTGGGGGGTATTGCAATTTTTTGCCATTTTAAGGCGAAATTGTTCCTTTGGAGGGGTATTGCAACTTTTGGCCATTTTGAAGCGAAATTGTTTCTTTCGGGGGGTATTGCAACTTTTCAGCATTTTGAGGCGAAATTGTTTCTTTGGGGGGGTATTGCAATTTTTTGCCATTTTGAGGCGAAATTGTTCCTTTGGGGGGTATTGCAACTTTTGGCCATTTTGAGGTGAAATTGTTTCTTTGGGGGGGTATTGCAAATTTTTGCCATTTTGAGGCGAAATTGTTCCTTTGGGGGGGTATTGCAACTTTTGGCCTTTTTGAAGCGAAATTGTTCCTTTGGGGGGTATTGCAATTTTTTGCCATTTTGAGGCGAAATTGTTCCTTTGGGGGGTATTGCAACTTTTGGCCATTTTGAAGTGAAATTGTTCCTTTGGGGGGGTATTGCAATTTTTTGCCATTTTGAGGCGAAATTGTTCCTTTGGGTGGGTATTGCAACTTTTCGACATTTTCAAGCGAAATTGTTCCTTTGGGGGAGTATTGCAATTTTTTGCCATTTTGAGGCGAAATTGTTCCTTTGGGGGGGTATTGCAACTTTTGGCCATTTTGAAGCGAAATTGTTCCTTTCGGGGGGTATTGCAAATTTTTGCCATTTTGAGGCGAAATTGTTCCTTTGGGTGGTATTGCAACTTTTGGCCATTTTGAAGCGAAATTGTTCCTTTCGGGGGGTATTGCAACTTTTCGGCATTTTTAGGCGAAATTGTTCCTTTGGGGGGGTATTGCAATTTTTTTTCCATTTTGAGGCGAAATTGTTCCTTTTTGGGGGGTATTGCAACTTTTGGCCATTTTGAAGCGAAATTGTTCCTTTGGGGGGGTATTGCAATTTTTTGCCATTTTGAGGCGAAATTGTTCCTTTGGGGGGGTATTCCAGCTTTTGGCCATTTTGAAGCGAAATTGTTCCTTTGGGGGGGTATTGCAATTGTTTGCCATTTTGAGGCGAAATTGTTCCTTTGGGGGGGTATTGCAATTTTTTGCCATTTTGAGGCGCAATTGTTGCTTTGGGGGGTATTGCATCTTTTGGCCATTTTGAAGCGAAATTGTTCCTTTCGGGGGGTATTGCAACTTTTCGGCATTTTGAGGCGAAATTGTTCCTTTGGGGGGTATTGCAACTTTTGGCCATTTTGAAGCGAAATTGTTCTTTTCGGGGGGTATTGAAACTTTTCGGCATTTTGAGGCGAAATTGTTCCTTTGGGGGGGTTTTGCAACTTTTGGCCATTTTGAAGCGAAATTGTACCTTGGGGGGGTATTGCAACTTTTCGGCATTTTGAATCGAAATTGTTCCTTTGGGGGGGTATTGCAATTTTTTGCCATTTTAAGGCAAAATTGTTCCTTTGGAGGGGTATTGCAACTTTTGGCCATTTTGAAGCGAAATTGTTTCTTTCGGGGGGTATTGCAACTTTTCAGCATTTTGAGGCGAAATTGTTTCTTTGGGGGGGTATTGCAATTTTTTGCCATTTTGAGGCGAAATTGTTCCTTTGGGTGGTATTGCAACTTTTGGCCATTTTGAAGCGAAATTGTTCCTTTCGGGGGGTATTGCAACTTTTCGGCATTTTTAGGCGAAATTGTTCCTTTGGGGGGGTATTGCAATTTTTTTTCCATTTTGAGGCGAAATTGTTCCTTTTTGGGGGGTATTGCAACTTTTGGCCATTTTGAAGCGAAATTGTTCCTTTGGGGGGGTATTGCAATTTTTTGCCATTTTGAGGCGAAATTGTTCCTTTGGGGGGGTATTCCAGCTTTTGGCCATTTTGAAGCGAAATTGTTCCTTTGGGGGGGTATTGCAATTTTTTGCCATTTTGAGGCGAAATTGTTCCTTTGGGGGGGTATTGCAATTTTTTGCCATTTTGAGGCGCAATTGTTCCTTTGGGGGGTATTGCATCTTTTGGCCATTTTGAAGCGAAATTGTTCCTTTCGGGGGGTATTGCAACTTTTCAGCATTTTGAGGCGAAATTGTTCCTTTGGGGGGGTATTGCAATTTTTTGCCATTTTGAGGCGAAATTGTTCCTTTGGGGGGTATTGCAACTTTTGGCCATTTTGAAGCGAAATTGTTCCTTTGGAGAGGTATTGCAACTTTTGGCCATTTTGAAGCGAAATTGTACCTTTGGGGGGGTATTGCAACTTTTCGGCATTTTGAAGCGAAATTGTTCCTTTGGGGGGGTATTGCAACTTTTGGCCATTTTGAAGCGAAATTGTTCCTTTGGGGGGGTATTGCAATTTTTTGCCATTTTGAGGCGAAATTGTTCCTTTGGAGGGGTATTGCAACTTTTGGCCATTTTGAAGCGAAATTGTTCCTTTCGGGGGGTATTGCAACTTTTCAGCATTTTGAGGCGAAATTGTTCCTTTGGGGGGGTATTGCAACTTTTGGCCTTTTTGAAGCGAAATTGTTCCTTTGGGGGGTATTGCAATTTTTTGCCATTTTGAGGCGAAATTGTTCCTTTGGGTGGTATTGCAACTTTTGGCCATTTTGAAGCGAAATTGTTCCTTTTGGGGGGTATTGCAATTTTTTTTTCCATTTTGAGGCGAAATTGTTCCTTTTTGGGGGGTATTGCAACTTTTGGCCATTTTGAAGCGAAATTGTTCCTTTGGGGGGGTATTGCAATTTTTTGCCATTTTGAGGCGAAATTGTTCCTTTGGGGGGGTATTGCAATTTTTTGCCATTTTGAGGCGCAATTGTTGCTTTGGGGGGGTATTGCATCTTTTGGCCATTTTGAAGCGAAATTGTTGCTTTCGGGGGGTATTGCAACTTTTCGGCATTTTGAGGCGAAATTGTTCCTTTGGGGGGTATTGCAACTTTTTGCCATTTTGAAGCGAAATTGTTCTTTTGGGGGGGTATTGCAACTTTTCGGCATTTTGAGGCGAAATTGTTCCTTTGGGGGGGTATTGCAATTTTTTTGCCATTTTCAGGCGAAGTTGTTCCTTTGGGCGGGTATTGCAACTTTTGGCCATTTTGAAGCGAAATTGTTCCTTTGGAGGGGTATTGCAACTTTTGGCCATTTTGAAGCGAAATTGTTCCTTTGGGGGGGTATTGCAACTTTTGGCCATTTTGAAGCGAAATTGTACCTTGGGGGGGTATTGCAACTTTTCGGCATTTTGAAGCGAAATTGTTCCTTTTGGGGGGTATTTCAATTTTTTGCCATTTTGAGGCGAAATTGTTCCTTTGGAGAGGTATTGCAACTTTTGGCCATTTTGAAGCGAAATTGTTCCTTTCGGGGGGTATTGCAACTTTTCAGCATTTTGAATCGAAATTGTTCCTTTGGGGGGTATTGCAATTTTTGGCCATTTTGAAGCGAAATTGTACCTTGGGGGGGTATTGCAACTTTTCGGCATTTTGAATCGAAATTGTTCCTTTGGGGGGTATTGCAATTTTTTGCCATTTTAAGGCGAAATTGTTCCTTTGGAGGGGTATTGCAACTTTTGGCCATTTTGAAGCGAAATTGTTTCTTTCGGGGGGTATTGCAACTTTTCAGCATTTTGAGGCGAAATTGTTTCTTTGGGGGGGTATTGCAATTTTTTGCCATTTTGAGGCGAAATTGTTCCTTTGGGGGGTATTGCAACTTTTGGCCATTTTGAGGTGAAATTGTTTCTTTGGGGGGGTATTGCAAATTTTTGCCATTTTGAGGCGAAATTGTTCCTTTGGGGGGGTATTGCAACTTTTGGCCTTTTTGAAGCGAAATTGTTCCTTTGGGGGGTATTGCAATTTTTTGCCATTTTGAGGCGAAATTGTTCCTTTGGGGGGTATTGCAACTTTTGGCCATTTTGAAGTGAAATTGTTCCTTTGGGGGGGTATTGCAATTTTTTGCCATTTTGAGGCGAAATTGTTCCTTTGGGTGGGTATTGCAACTTTTCGACATTTTCAAGCGAAATTGTTCCTTTGGGGGAGTATTGCAATTTTTTGCCATTTTGAGGCGAAATTGTTCCTTTGGGGGGGTATTGCAACTTTTGGCCATTTTGAAGCGAAATTGTTCCTTTCGGGGGGTATTGCAAATTTTTGCCATTTTGAGGCGAAATTGTTCCTTTGGGTGGTATTGCAACTTTTGGCCATTTTGAAGCGAAATTGTTCCTTTCGGGGGGTATTGCAACTTTTCGGCATTTTTAGGCGAAATTGTTCCTTTGGGGGGGTATTGCAATTTTTTTTCCATTTTGAGGCGAAATTGTTCCTTTTTGGGGGGTATTGCAACTTTTGGCCATTTTGAAGCGAAATTGTTCCTTTGGGGGGGTATTGCAATTTTTTGCCATTTTGAGGCGAAATTGTTCCTTTGGGGGGGTATTCCAGCTTTTGGCCATTTTGAAGCGAAATTGTTCCTTTGGGGGGGTATTGCAATTGTTTGCCATTTTGAGGCGAAATTGTTCCTTTGGGGGGGTATTGCAATTTTTTGCCATTTTGAGGCGCAATTGTTGCTTTGGGGGGTATTGCATCTTTTGGCCATTTTGAAGCGAAATTGTTCCTTTCGGGGGGTATTGCAACTTTTCGGCATTTTGAGGCGAAATTGTTCCTTTGGGGGGTATTGCAACTTTTGGCCATTTTGAAGCGAAATTGTTCTTTTCGGGGGGTATTGAAACTTTTCGGCATTTTGAGGCGAAATTGTTCCTTTGGGGGGGTTTTGCAACTTTTGGCCATTTTGAAGCGAAATTGTACCTTGGGGTGGTATTGCAACTTTTCGGCATTTTGAATCGAAATTGTTCCTTTGGGGGGGTATTGCAATTTTTTGCCATTTTAAGGCGAAATTGTTCCTTTGGAGGGGTATTGCAACTTTTGGCCATTTTGAAGCGAAATTGTTTCTTTCGGGGGGTATTGCAACTTTTCAGCATTTTGAGGCGAAATTGTTTCTTTGGGGGGTATTGCAATTTTTTGCCATTTTGAGGCGAAATTGTTCCTTTGGGTGGTATTGCAACTTTTGGCCATTTTGAAGCGAAATTGTTCCTTTCGGGGGGTATTGCAACTTTTCGGCATTTTTAGGCGAAATTGTTCCTTTGGGGGGGTATTGCAATTTTTTTTCCATTTTGAGGCGAAATTGTTCCTTTTTGGGGGGTATTGCAACTTTTGGCCATTTTGAAGCGAAATTGTTCCTTTGGGGGGGTATTGCAATTTTTTGCCATTTTGAGGCGAAATTGTTCCTTTGGGGGGGTATTCCAGCTTTTGGCCATTTTGAAGCGAAATTGTTCCTTTGGGGGGGTATTGCAATTTTTTGCCATTTTGAGGCGAAATTGTTCCTTTGGGGGGGTATTGCAATTTTTTGCCATTTTGAGGCGCAATTGTTCCTTTGGGGGGTATTGCATCTTTTGGCCATTTTGAAGCGAAATTGTTCCTTTCGGGGGGTATTGCAACTTTTCAGCATTTTGAGGCGAAATTGTTC
This sequence comes from Anomaloglossus baeobatrachus, assembly GCF_048569485.1. Classification (NCBI taxonomy): domain Eukaryota; kingdom Metazoa; phylum Chordata; class Amphibia; order Anura; family Aromobatidae; genus Anomaloglossus; species Anomaloglossus baeobatrachus. Next base: position 206,523,602 of record NC_134361.1, on the reverse strand, counting down.
CTTTGGGGGGGTATTGCAATTTTTTGCCATTTTGAGGCGAAATTGTTCCTTTGGGGGGTATTGCAACTTTTGGCCATTTTGAAGCGAAATTGTTCCTTTGGAGAGGTATTGCAACTTTTGGCCATTTTGAAGCGAAATTGTACCTTTGGGGGGGTATTGCAACTTTTCGGCATTTTGAAGCGAAATTGTTCCTTTGGGGGGGTATTGCAACTTTTGGCCATTTTGAAGCGAAATTGTTCCTTTGGGGGGGTATTGCAATTTTTTGCCATTTTGAGGCGAAATTGTTCCTTTGGAGGGGTATTGCAACTTTTGGCCATTTTGAAGCGAAATTGTTCCTTTCGGGGGGTATTGCAACTTTTCAGCATTTTGAGGCGAAATTGTTCCTTTGGGGGGGTATTGCAACTTTTGGCCTTTTTGAAGCGAAATTGTTCCTTTGGGGGGTATTGCAATTTTTTGCCATTTTGAGGCGAAATTGTTCCTTTGGGGGGGTATTCCAGCTTTTGGCCATTTTGAAGCGAAATTGTTCCTTTGGGGGGGTATTGCAATTTTTTGCCATTTTGAGGCGAAATTGTTCCTTTGGGGGGGTATTGCAATTTTTTGCCATTTTGAGGCGCAATTGTTCCTTTGGGGGGTATTGCATCTTTTGGCCATTTTGAAGCGAAATTGTTCCTTTCGGGGGGTATTGCAACTTTTCAGCATTTTGAGGCGAAATTGTTCCTTTGGGGGGGTATTGCAATTTTTTGCCATTTTGAGGCGAAATTGTTCCTTTGGGGGGTATTGCAACTTTTGGCCATTTTGAAGCGAAATTGTTCCTTTGGAGAGGTATTGCAACTTTTGGCCATTTTGAAGCGAAATTGTACCTTTGGGGGGGTATTGCAACTTTTCGGCATTTTGAAGCGAAATTGTTCCTTTGGGGGGGTATTGCAACTTTTGGCCATTTTGAAGCGAAATTGTTCCTTTGGGGGGGTATTGCAATTTTTTGCCATTTTGAGGCGAAATTGTTCCTTTGGAGGGGTATTGCAACTTTTGGCCATTTTGAAGCGAAATTGTTCCTTTCGGGGGGTATTGCAACTTTTCAGCATTTTGAGGCGAAATTGTTCCTTTGGGGGGGTATTGCAACTTTTGGCCTTTTTGAAGCGAAATTGTTCCTTTGGGGGGTATTGCAATTTTTTGCCATTTTGAGGCGAAATTGTTCCTTTGGGGGGGTATTCCAGCTTTTGGCCATTTTGAAGCGAAATTGTTCCTTTGGGGGGGTATTGCAATTTTTTGCCATTTTGAGGCGAAATTGTTCCTTTGGGGGGGTATTGCAATTTTTTGCCATTTTGAGGCGCAATTGTTCCTTTGGGGGGTATTGCATCTTTTGGCCATTTTGAAGCGAAATTGTTCCTTTCGGGGGGTATTGCAACTTTTCAGCATTTTGAGGCGAAATTGTTCCTTTGGGGGGGTATTGCAATTTTTTGCCATTTTGAGGCGAAATTGTTCCTTTGGGGGGTATTGCAACTTTTGGCCATTTTGAAGCGAAATTGTTCCTTTGGAGAGGTATTGCAACTTTTGGCCATTTTGAAGCGAAATTGTACCTTTGGGGGGGTATTGCAACTTTTCGGCATTTTGAAGCGAAATTGTTCCTTTGGGGGGGTATTGCAACTTTTGGCCATTTTGAAGCGAAATTGTTCCTTTGGGGGGGTATTGCAATTTTTTGCCATTTTGAGGCGAAATTGTTCCTTTGGAGGGGTATTGCAACTTTTGGCCATTTTGAAGCGAAATTGTTCCTTTCGGGGGGTATTGCAACTTTTCAGCATTTTGAGGCGAAATTGTTCCTTTGGGGGGGTATTGCAACTTTTGGCCTTTTTGAAGCGAAATTGTTCCTTTGGGGGGTATTGCAATTTTTTGCCATTTTGAGGCGAAATTGTTCCTTTGGGTGGTATTGCAACTTTTGGCCATTTTGAAGCGAAATTGTTCCTTTTGGGGGGTATTGCAATTTTTTTTTCCATTTTGAGGCGAAATTGTTCCTTTTTGGGGGGTATTGCAACTTTTGGCCATTTTGAAGCGAAATTGTTCCTTTGGGGGGGTATTGCAATTTTTTGCCATTTTGAGGCGAAATTGTTCCTTTGGGGGGGTATTGCAATTTTTTGCCATTTTGAGGCGCAATTGTTGCTTTGGGGGGGTATTGCATCTTTTGGCCATTTTGAAGCGAAATTGTTGCTTTCGGGGGGTATTGCAACTTTTCGGCATTTTGAGGCGAAATTGTTCCTTTGGGGGGTATTGCAACTTTTGGCCATTTTGAAGCGAAATTGTTCTTTTGGGGGGGTATTGCAACTTTTCGGCATTTTGAGGCGAAATTGTTCCTTTGGGGGGGTATTGCAATTTTTTTGCCATTTTCAGGCGAAGTTGTTCCTTTGGGCGGGTATTGCAACTTTTGGCCATTTTGAAGCGAAATTGTTCCTTTGGAGGGGTATTGCAACTTTTGGCCATTTTGAAGCGAAATTGTTCCTTTAGGGGGGTATTGCAACTTTTGGCCATTTTGAAGCGAAATTGTACCTTGGGGGGGTATTGCAACTTTTCGGCATTTTGAAGCGAAATTGTTCCTTTTGGGGGGTATTTCAATTTTTTGCCATTTTGAGGCGAAATTGTTCCTTTGGAGGGGTATTGCAACTTTTGGCCATTTTGAAGCGAAATTGTTCCTTTCGGGGGGTATTGCAACTTTTCAGCATTTTGAGGCGAAATTGTTCCTTTGGGGGGGTATTGCAATTTTTTGCCATTTTGAGGCGAAATTGTTCCTTTGGGGGGTATTGCAACTTTTGGCCATTTTGAGGTGAAATTGTTTCTTTGGGGGGTATTGCAAATTTTTGCCATTTTGAGGCGAAATTGTTCCTTTGGGGGGTATTGCAACTTTTGGCCTTTTTGAAGCGAAATTGTTCCTTTGGGGGGTTTTGCAATTTTTTGCCATTTTGGGGCGAAATTGTTCCTTTGGGTGGTATTGCAACTTTTGGCCATTTTGAAGCGAAATTGTTCCTTTCGGGGGGTATTGCAACTTTTCGGCATTTTTAGGCAAAATTGTTCCTTTGGGGGGGTATTGCAATTTTTTTTTCCATTTTGAGGCGAAATTGTTCCTTTTTGGGGGGTATTGCAACTTTTGGCCATTTTGAAGCGAAATTGTTCCTTTGGGGGGGTATTGCAATTTTTTGCCATTTTGAGGCGAAATTGTTCCTTTGGGGGGGTATTCCAGCTTTTGGCCATTTTGAGGCGAAATTGGTCCTTTGGGGGGGTATTGCAATTTTTTGCCATTTTGAGGCGCAATTGTTGCTTTGGGGGGTATTGCATCTTTTGGCCATTTTGAAGCGAAATTGTTCCTTTCGGGGGGTATTGCAACTTTTTGGCATTTTGAGGCGAAATTGTTCCTTTGGGGGGGTTTTGCAACTTTTGGCCATTTTGAAGCGAAATTGTACCTTGGGGGGGTATTGCAACTTTTCGGCATTTTGAATCGAAATTGTTCCTTTGGGGGGTATTGCAATTTTTTGCCATTTTAAGGCGAAATTGTTCCTTTGGAGGGGTATTGCAACTTTTGGCCATTTTGAAGCGAAATTGTTTCTTTCGGGGGGTATTGCAACTTTTCAGCATTTTGAGGCGAAATTGTTTCTTTGGGGGGGTATTGCAATTTTTTGCCATTTTGAGGCGAAATTGTTCCTTTGGGGGGTATTGCAACTTTTGGCCATTTTGAGGTGAAATTGTTTCTTTGGGGGGGTATTGCAAATTTTTGCCATTTTGAGGCGAAATTGTTCCTTTGGGGGGGTATTGCAACTTTTGGCCTTTTTGAAGCGAAATTGTTCCTTTGGGGGGTATTGCAATTTTTTGCCATTTTGAGGCGAAATTGTTCCTTTGGGGGGTATTGCAACTTTTGGCCATTTTGAAGTGAAATTGTTCCTTTGGGGGGGTATTGCAATTTTTTGCCATTTTGAGGCGAAATTGTTCCTTTGGATGGGTATTGCAACTTTTCGACATTTTCAAGCGAAATTGTTCCTTTGGGGGAGTATTGCAATTTTTTGCCATTTTGAGGCGAAATTGTTCCTTTGGGGGGGTATTGCAACTTTTGGCCATTTTGAAGCGAAATTGTTCCTTTCGGGGGGTATTGCAAATTTTTGCCATTTTGAGGCGAAATTGTTCCTTTGGGTGGTATTGCAACTTTTGGCCATTTTGAAGCGAAATTGTTCCTTTCGGGGGGTATTGCAACTTTTCGGCATTTTTAGGCGAAATTGTTCCTTTGGGGGGGTATTGCAATTTTTTTTCCATTTTGAGGCGAAATTGTTCCTTTTTGGGGGGTATTGCAACTTTTGGCCATTTTGAAGCGAAATTGTTCCTTTGGGGGGGTATTGCAATTTTTTGCCATTTTGAGGCGAAATTGTTCCTTTGGGGGGGTATTCCAGCTTTTGGCCATTTTGAAGCGAAATTGTTCCTTTGGGGGGGTATTGCAATTGTTTGCCATTTTGAGGCGAAATTGTTCCTTTGGGGGGGTATTGCAATTTTTTGCCATTTTGAGGCGCAATTGTTGCTTTGGGGGGTATTGCATCTTTTGGCCATTTTGAAGCGAAATTGTTCCTTTCGGGGGGTATTGCAACTTTTCGGCATTTTGAGGCGAAATTGTTCCTTTGGGGGGTATTGCAACTTTTGGCCATTTTGAAGCGAAATTGTTCTTTTCGGGGGGTATTGAAACTTTTCGGCATTTTGAGGCGAAATTGTTCCTTTGGGGGGGTTTTGCAACTTTTGGCCATTTTGAAGCGAAATTGTACCTTGGGGGGGTATTGCAACTTTTCGGCATTTTGAATCGAAATTGTTCCTTTGGGGGGGTATTGCAATTTTTTGCCATTTTAAGGCGAAATTGTTCCTTTGGAGGGGTATTGCAACTTTTGGCCATTTTGAAGCGAAATTGTTTCTTTCGGGGGGTATTGCAACTTTTCAGCATTTTGAGGCGAAATTGTTTCTTTGGGGGGGTATTGCAATTTTTTGCCATTTTGAGGCGAAATTGTTCCTTTGGGTGGTATTGCAACTTTTGGCCATTTTGAAGCGAAATTGTTCCTTTCGGGGGGTATTGCAACTTTTCGGCATTTTTAGGCGAAATTGTTCCTTTGGGGGGGTATTGCAATTTTTTTTCCATTTTGAGGCGAAATTGTTCCTTTTTGGGGGGTATTGCAACTTTTGGCCATTTTGAAGCGAAATTGTTCCTTTGGGGGGGTATTGCAATTTTTTGCCATTTTGAGGCGAAATTGTTCCTTTGGGGGGGTATTCCAGCTTTTGGCCATTTTGAAGCGAAATTGTTCCTTTGGGGGGGTATTGCAATTTTTTGCCATTTTGAGGCGAAATTGTTCCTTTGGAGGGGTATTGCAACTTTTGGCCATTTTGAAGCGAAATTGTTCCTTTCGGGGGGTATTGCAACTTTTCAGCATTTTGAGGCGAAATTGTTCCTTTGGGGGGGTATTGCAATTTTTTGCCATTTTGAGGCGAAATTGTTCCTTTGGGGGGTATTGCAACTTTTGGCCATTTTGAAGCGAAATTGTTCCTTTGGAGAGGTATTGCAACTTTTGGCCATTTTGAAGCGAAATTGTACCTTTGGGGGGGTATTGCAACTTTTCGGCATTTTGAAGCGAAATTGTTCCTTTGGGGGGGTATTGCAACTTTTGGCCATTTTGAAGCGAAATTGTTCCTTTGGGGGGGTATTGCAATTTTTTGCCATTTTGAGGCGAAATTGTTCCTTTGGAGGGGTATTGCAACTTTTGGCCATTTTGAAGCGAAATTGTTCCTTTCGGGGGGTATTGCAACTTTTCAGCATTTTGAGGCGAAATTGTTCCTTTGGGGGGGTATTGCAACTTTTGGCCTTTTTGAAGCGAAATTGTTCCTTTGGGGGGTATTGCAATTTTTTGCCATTTTGAGGCGAAATTGTTCCTTTGGGTGGTATTGCAACTTTTGGCCATTTTGAAGCGAAATTGTTCCTTTTGGGGGGTATTGCAATTTTTTTTTCCATTTTGAGGCGAAATTGTTCCTTTTTGGGGGGTATTGCAACTTTTGGCCATTTTGAAGCGAAATTGTTCCTTTGGGGGGGTATTGCAATTTTTTGCCATTTTGAGGCGAAATTGTTCCTTTGGGGGGGTATTGCAATTTTTTGCCATTTTGAGGCGCAATTGTTGCTTTGGGGGGGTATTGCATCTTTTGGCCATTTTGAAGCGAAATTGTTGCTTTCGGGGGGTATTGCAACTTTTCGGCATTTTGAGGCGAAATTGTTCCTTTGGGGGGTATTGCAACTTTTGGCCATTTTGAAGCGAAATTGTTCTTTTGGGGGGGTATTGCAACTTTTCGGCATTTTGAGGCGAAATTGTTCCTTTGGGGGGGTATTGCAATTTTTTTGCCATTTTCAGGCGAAGTTGTTCCTTTGGGCGGGTATTGCAACTTTTGGCCATTTTGAAGCGAAATTGTTCCTTTGGAGGGGTATTGCAACTTTTGGCCATTTTGAAGCGAAATTGTTCCTTTGGGGGGGTATTGCAACTTTTGGCCATTTTGAAGCGAAATTGTACCTTGGGGGGGTATTGCAACTTTTCGGCATTTTGAAGCGAAATTGTTCCTTTTGGGGGGTATTTCAATTTTTTGCCATTTTGAGGCGAAATTGTTCCTTTGGAGGGGTATTGCAACTTTTGGCCATTTTGAAGCGAAATTGTTCCTTTCGGGGGGTATTGCAACTTTTCAGCATTTTGAGGCGAAATTGTTCCTTTGGGGGGGTATTGCAATTTTTTGCCATTTTGAGGCGAAATTGTTCCTTTGGGGGGTATTGCAACTTTTGGCCATTTTGAGGTGAAATTGTTTCTTTGGGGGGTATTGCAAATTTTTGCCATTTTGAGGCGAAATTGTTCCTTTGGGGGGTATTGCAACTTTTGGCCTTTTTGAAGCGAAATTGTTCCTTTGGGGGGTTTTGCAATTTTTTGCCATTTTGGGGCGAAATTGTTCCTTTGGGTGGTATTGCAACTTTTGGCCATTTTGAAGCGAAATTGTTCCTTTCGGGGGGTATTGCAACTTTTCGGCATTTTTAGGCAAAATTGTTCCTTTGGGGGGGTATTGCAATTTTTTTTTCCATTTTGAGGCGAAATTGTTCCTTTTTGGGGGGTATTGCAACTTTTGGCCATTTTGAAGCGAAATTGTTCCTTTGGGGGGGTATTGCAATTTTTTGCCATTTTGAGGCGAAATTGTTCCTTTGGGGGGGTATTCCAGCTTTTGGCCATTTTGAGGCGAAATTGGTCCTTTGGGGGGGTATTGCAATTTTTTGCCATTTTGAGGCGCAATTGTTGCTTTGGGGGGTATTGCATCTTTTGGCCATTTTGAAGCGAAATTGTTCCTTTCGGGGGGTATTGCAACTTTTTGGCATTTTGAGGCGAAATTGTTCCTTTGGGGGGTATTGCAACTTTTGGCCATTTTGAAACGAAATTGTTCTTTTCGGGGGGTATTGCAACTTTTAGGCATTTTGAGGCGAAATTGTTCCTTTGGGGGGGTATTGCAACTTTTGGCCATTTTGAAGCGAAATTGTTCCTTTCGGGGTGTATTGCAATTTTTGGCCATTTTGAGGCGAAATTGTTCCTTTGGGGGGGTTTTGCAACTTTTGGCCATTTTGAAGCGAAATTGTACCTTGGGGGGGTATTGCAACTTTTCGGCATTTTGAATCGAAATTGTTCCTTTGGGGGGTATTGCAATTTTTTGCCATTTTAAGGCGAAATTGTTCCTTTGGAGGGGTATTGCAACTTTTGGCCATTTTGAAGCGAAATTGTTTCTTTCGGGGGGTATTGCAACTTTTCAGCATTTTGAGGCGAAATTGTTTCTTTGGGGGGGTATTGCAATTTTTTGCCATTTTGAGGCGAAATTGTTCCTTTGTGGGGTATTGCAACTTTTGGCCATTTTGAGGTGAAATTGTTTCTTTGGGGGGGTATTGCAAATTTTTGCCATTTTGAGGCGAAATTGTTCCTTTGGGGGGGTATTGCAACTTTTGGCCTTTTTGAAGCGAAATTGTTCCTTTGGGGGGTATTGCAATTTTTTGCCATTTTGAGGCGAAATTGTTCCTTTGCGGGGTATTGCAACTTTTGGCCATTTTGAAGTGAAATTGTTCCTTTGGGGGGGTATTGCAATTTTTTGCCATTTTGAGGCGAAATTGTTCCTTTGGGTGGGTATTGCAACTTTTCGACATTTTCAAGCGAAATTGTTCCTTTGGGGGAGTATTGCAATTTTTTGCCATTTTGAGGCGAAATTGTTCCTTTGGGGGGGTATTGCAACTTTTGGCCATTTTGAAGCGAAATTGTTCCTTTCGGGGGGTATTGCAATTTTTTGCCATTTTGAGGCGAAATTGTTCCTTTGTGGGGTATTGCAACTTTTGGCCATTTTGAGGTGAAATTGTTTCTTTGGGGGGGTATTGCAAATTTTTGCCATTTTGAGGCGAAATTGTTCCTTTGGGGGGGTATTGCAACTTTTGGCCTTTTTGAAGCGAAATTGTTCCTTTGGGGGGTATTGCAATTTTTTGCCATTTTGAGGCGAAATTGTTCCTTTGCGGGGTATTGCAACTTTTGGCCATTTTGAAGTGAAATTGTTCCTTTGGGGGGGTATTGCAATTTTTTGCCATTTTGAGGCGAAATTGTTCCTTTGGGTGGGTATTGCAACTTTTCGACATTTTCAAGCGAAATTGTTCCTTTGGGGGAGTATTGCAATTTTTTGCCATTTTGAGGCGAAATTGTTCCTTTGGGGGGGTATTGCAACTTTTGGCCATTTTGAAGCGAAATTGTTCCTTTCGGGGGGTATTGCAAATTTTTGCCATTTTGAGGCGAAATTGTTCCTTTGTGTGGTATTGCAACTTTTGGCCATTTTGAAGCGAAATTGTTCCTTTCGGGGGGTATTGCAACTTTTCGGCATTTTTAGGCGAAATTGTTCCTTTGGGGGGGTATTGCAATTTTTTTTCCATTTTGAGGCGAAATTGTTCCTTTTTGGGGGGTATTGCAACTTTTGGCCATTTTGAAGCGAAATTGTTCCTTTGGGGGGGTATTGCAATTTTTTGCCATTTTGAGGCGAAATTGTTCCTTTGGGGGGGTATTCCAGCTTTTGGCCATTTTGAAGCGAAATTGTTCCTTTGGGGGGGTATTGCAATTGTTTGCCATTTTGAGGCGAAATTGTTCCTTTGGGGGGGTATTGCAATTTTTTGCCATTTTGAGGCGCAATTGTTGCTTTGGGGGGTATTGCATCTTTTGGCCATTTTGAAGCGAAATTGTTCCTTTCGGGGGGTATTGCAACTTTTCGGCATTTTGAGGCGAAATTGTTCCTTTGGGGGGTATTGCAACTTTTGGCCATTTTGAAGCGAAATTGTTCTTTTCGGGGGGTATTGAAACTTTTCGGCATTTTGAGGCGAAATTGTTCCTTTGGGGGGGTTTTGCAACTTTTGGCCATTTTGAAGCGAAATTGTACCTTGGGGGGGTATTGCAACTTTTCGGCATTTTGAATCGAAATTGTTCCTTTGGGGGGGTATTGCAATTTTTTGCCATTTTAAGGCGAAATTGTTCCTTTGGAGGGGTATTGCAACTTTTGGCCATTTTGAAGCGAAATTGTTTCTTTCGGGGGGTATTGCAACTTTTCAGCATTTTGAGGCGAAATTGTTTCTTTGGGGGGGTATTGCAATTTTTTGCCATTTTGAGGCGAAATTGTTCCTTTGGGTGGTATTGCAACTTTTGGCCATTTTGAAGCGAAATTGTTCCTTTCGGGGGGTATTGCAACTTTTCGGCATTTTTAGGCGAAATTGTTCCTTTGGGGGGGTATTGCAATTTTTTTTCCATTTTGAGGCGAAATTGTTCCTTTTTGGGGGGTATTGCAACTTTTGGCCATTTTGAAGCGAAATTGTTCCTTTGGGGGGGTATTGCAATTTTTTGCCATTTTGAGGCGAAATTGTTCCTTTGGGGGGGTATTCCAGCTTTTGGCCATTTTGAAGCGAAATTGTTCCTTTGGGGGGGTATTGCAATTTTTTGCCATTTTGAGGCGAAATTGTTCCTTTGGGGGGGTATTGCAATTTTTTGCCATTTTGAGGCGCAATTGTTCCTTTGGGGGGTATTGCATCTTTTGGCCATTTTGAAGCGAAATTGTTCCTTTCGGGGGGTATTGCAACTTTTCAGCATTTTGAGGCGAAATTGTTCCTTTGGGGGGGTATTGCAATTTTTTGCCATTTTGAGGCGAAATTGTTCCTTTGGGGGGTATTGCAACTTTTGGCCATTTTGAAGCGAAATTGTTCCTTTGGAGAGGTATTGCAACTTTTGGCCATTTTGAAGCGAAATTGTACCTTTGGGGGGGTATTGCAACTTTTCGGCATTTTGAAGCGAAATTGTTCCTTTGGGGGGGTATTGCAACTTTTGGCCATTTTGAAGCGAAATTGTTCCTTTGGGGGGGTATTGCAATTTTTTGCCATTTTGAGGCGAAATTGTTCCTTTGGAGGGGTATTGCAACTTTTGGCCATTTTGAAGCGAAATTGTTCCTTTCGGGGGGTATTGCAACTTTTCAGCATTTTGAGGCGAAATTGTTCCTTTGGGGGGGTATTGCAACTTTTGGCCTTTTTGAAGCGAAATTGTTCCTTTGGGGGGTATTGCAATTTTTTGCCATTTTGAGGCGAAATTGTTCCTTTGGGTGGTATTGCAACTTTTGGCCATTTTGAAGCGAAATTGTTCCTTTTGGGGGGTATTGCAATTTTTTTTTCCATTTTGAGGCGAAATTGTTCCTTTTTGGGGGGCATTGCAACTTTTGGCCATTTTGAAGCGAAATTGTTCCTTTGGGGGGGTATTGCAATTTTTTGCCATTTTGAGGCGAAATTGTTCCTTTGGGGGGGTATTGCAATTTTTTGCCATTTTGAGGCGCAATTGTTGCTTTGGGGGGGTATTGCATCTTTTGGCCATTTTGAAGCGAAATTGTTGCTTTCGGGGGGTATTGCAACTTTTCGGCATTTTGAGGCGAAATTGTTCCTTTGGGGGGTATTGCAACTTTTGGCCATTTTGAAGCGAAATTGTTCTTTTGGGGGGGTATTGCAACTTTTCGGCATTTTGAGGCGAAATTGTTCCTTTGGGGGGGTATTGCAATTTTTTTGCCATTTTCAGGCGAAGTTGTTCCTTTGGGCGGGTATTGCAACTTTTGGCCATTTTGAAGCGAAATTGTTCCTTTGGAGGGGTATTGCAACTTTTGGCCATTTTGAAGCGAAATTGTTCCTTTGGGGGGGTATTGCAACTTTTGGCCATTTTGAAGCGAAATTGTACCTTGGGGGGGTATTGCAACTTTTCGGCATTTTGAAGCGAAATTGTTCCTTTTGGGGGGTATTTCAATTTTTTGCCATTTTGAGGCGAAATTGTTCATTTGGAGGGGTATTGCAACTTTTGGCCATTTTGAAGCGAAATTGTTCCTTTCGGGGGGTATTGCAACTTTTCAGCATTTTGAATCGAAATTGTTCCTTTGGGGGGTATTGCAATTTTTGGCCATTTTGAAGCGAAATTGTACCTTGGGGGGGTATTGCAACTTTTCGGCATTTTGAATCGAAATTGTTCCTTTGGGGGGTATTGCAATTTTTTGCCATTTTAAGGCGAAATTGTTCCTTTGGAGGGGTATTGCAACTTTTGGCCATTTTGAAGCGAAATTGTTTCTTTCGGGGGGTATTGCAACTTTTCAGCATTTTGAGGCGAAATTGTTTCTTTGGGGGGGTATTGCAATTTTTTGCCATTTTGAGGCGAAATTGTTCCTTTGGGGGGTATTGCAACTTTTGGCCATTTTGAGGTGAAATTGTTTCTTTGGGGGGGTATTGCAAATTTTTGCCATTTTGAGGCGAAATTGTTCCTTTGGGGGGGTATTGCAACTTTTGGCCTTTTTGAAGCGAAATTGTTCCTTTGGGGGGTATTGCAATTTTTTGCCATTTTGAGGCGAAATTGTTCCTTTGGGGGGTATTGCAACTTTTGGCCATTTTGAAGTGAAATTGTTCCTTTGGGGGGGTATTGCAATTTTTTGCCATTTTGAGGCGAAATTGTTCCTTTGGGTGGGTATTGCAACTTTTCGACATTTTCAAGCGAAATTGTTCCTTTGGGGGAGTATTGCAATTTTTTGCCATTTTGAGGCGAAATTGTTCCTTTGGGGGGGTATTGCAACTTTTGGCCATTTTGAAGCGAAATTGTTCCTTTCGGGGGGTATTGCAAATTTTTGCCATTTTGAGGCGAAATTGTTCCTTTGGGTGGTATTGCAACTTTTGGCCATTTTGAAGCGAAATTGTTCCTTTCGGGGGGTATTGCAACTTTTCGGCATTTTTAGGCGAAATTGTTCCTTTGGGGGGGTATTGCAATTTTTTTTCCATTTTGAGGCGAAATTGTTCCTTTTTGGGGGGTATTGCAACTTTTGGCCATTTTGAAGCGAAATTGTTCCTTTGGGGGGGTATTGCAATTTTTTGCCATTTTGAGGCGAAATTGTTCCTTTGGGGGGGTATTCCAGCTTTTGGCCATTTTGAAGCGAAATTGTTCCTTTGGGGGGGTATTGCAATTGTTTGCCATTTTGAGGCGAAATTGTTCCTTTGGGGGGGTATTGCAATTTTTTGCCATTTTGAGGCGCAATTGTTGCTTTGGGGGGTATTGCATCTTTTGGCCATTTTGAAGCGAAATTGTTCCTTTCGGGGGGTATTGCAACTTTTCGGCATTTTGAGGCGAAATTGTTCCTTTGGGGGGTATTGCAACTTTTGGCCATTTTGAAGCGAAATTGTTCTTTTCGGGGGGTATTGAAACTTTTCGGCATTTTGAGGCGAAATTGTTCCTTTGGGGGGGTTTTGCAACTTTTGGCCATTTTGAAGCGAAATTGTACCTTGGGGGGGTATTGCAACTTTTCGGCATTTTGAATCGAAATTGTTCCTTTGGGGGGGTATTGCAATTTTTTGCCATTTTAAGGCGAAATTGTTCCTTTGGAGGGGTATTGCAACTTTTGGCCATTTTGAAGCGAAATTGTTTCTTTCGGGGGGTATTGCAACTTTTCAGCATTTTGAGGCGAAATTGTTTCTTTGGGGGGGTATTGCAATTTTTTGCCATTTTGAGGCGAAATTGTTCCTTTGGGTGGTATTGCAACTTTTGGCCATTTTGAAGCGAAATTGTTCCTTTCGGGGGGTATTGCAACTTTTCGGCATTTTTAGGCGAAATTGTTCCTTTGGGGGGGTATTGCAATTTTTTTTCCATTTTGAGGCGAAATTGTTCCTTTTTGGGGGGTATTGCAACTTTTGGCCATTTTGAAGCGAAATTGTTCCTTTGGGGGGGTATTGCAATTTTTTGCCATTTTGAGGCGAAATTGTTCCTTTGGGGGGGTATTCCAGCTTTTGGCCATTTTGAAGCGAAATTGTTCCTTTGGGGGGGTATTGCAATTTTTTGCCATTTTGAGGCGAAATTGTTCCTTTGGAGGGGTATTGCAACTTTTGGCCATTTTGAAGCGAAATTGTTCCTTTCGGGGGGTATTGCAACTTTTCAGCATTTTGAGGCGAAATTGTTCCTTTGGGGGGTATTGCAACTTTTGGCCATTTTGAAGCGAAATTGTTCCTTTGGAGAGGTATTGCAACTTTTGGCCATTTTGAAGCGAAATTGTACCTTTGGGGGGGTATTGCAACTTTTCGGCATTTTGAAGCGAAATTGTTCCTTTGGGGGGGTATTGCAACTTTTGGCCATTTTGAAGCGAAATTGTTCCTTTGGGGGGTATTGCAATTTTTTGCCATTTTGAGGCGAAATTGTTCCTTTGGAGGGGTATTGCAACTTTTGGCCATTTTGAAGCGAAATTGTTCCTTTCGGGGGGTATTGCAACTTTTCAGCATTTTGAGGCGAAATTGTTCCTTTGGGGGGGTATTGCAACTTTTGGCCTTTTTGAAGCGAAATTGTTCCTTTGGGGGGTATTGCAATTTTTTGCCATTTTGAGGCGAAATTGTTCCTTTGGGGGGGTATTCCAGCTTTTGGCCATTTTGAAGCGAAATTGTTCCTTTGGGGGGTATTGCATCTTTTGGCCATTTTGAAGCGAAATTGTTCCTTTCGGGGGGTATTGCAACTTTTCAGCATTTTGAGGCGAAATTGTTCCTTTGGGGGGGTATTGCAATTTTTTGCCATTTTGAGGCGAAATTGTTCCTTTGGGGGGTATTGCAACTTTTGGCCATTTTGAAGCGAAATTGTTCCTTTGGAGAGGTATTGCAACTTTTGGCCATTTTGAAGCGAAATTGTACCTTTGGGGGGGTATTGCAACTTTTCGGCATTTTGAAGCGAAATTGTTCCTTTGGGGGGGTATTGCAACTTTTGGCCATTTTGAAGCGAAATTGTTCCTTTGGGGGGGTATTGCAATTTTTTGCCATTTTGAGGCGAAATTGTTCCTTTGGAGGGGTATTGCAACTTTTGGCCATTTTGAAGCGAAATTGTTCCTTTCGGGGGGTATTGCAACTTTTCAGCATTTTGAGGCGAAATTGTTCCTTTGGGGGGGTATTGCAACTTTTGGCCTTTTTGAAGCGAAATTGTTCCTTTGGGGGGTATTGCAATTTTTTGCCATTTTGAGGCGAAATTGTTCCTTTGGGTGGTATTGCAACTTTTGGCCATTTTGAAGCGAAATTGTTCCTTTTGGGGGGTATTGCAATTTTTTTTTCCATTTTGAGGCGAAATTGTTCCTTTTTGGGGGGTATTGCAACTTTTGGCCATTTTGAAGCGAAATTGTTCCTTTGGGGGGGTATTGCAGTTTTTTGCCATTTTGAGGCGAAATTGTTCCTTTGGGGGGGTATTGCAATTTTTTGCCATTTTGAGGCGCAATTGTTGCTTTGGGGGGGTATTGCATCTTTTGGCCATTTTGAAGCGAAATTGTTGCTTTCGGGGGGTATTGCAACTTTTCGGCATTTTGAGGCGAAATTGTTCCTTTGGGGGGTATTGCAACTTTTGGCCATTTTGAAGCGAAATTGTTCTTTTGGGGGGGTATTGCAACTTTTCGGCATTTTGAGGCGAAATTGTTCCTTTGGGGGGGTATTGCAATTTTTTTGCCATTTTCAGGCGAAGTTGTTCCTTTGGGCGGGTATTGCAACTTTTGGCCATTTTGAAGCGAAATTGTTCCTTTGGAGGGGTATTGCAACTTTTGGCCATTTTGAAGCGAAATTGTTCCTTTGGGGGGGTATTGCAACTTTTGGCCATTTTGAAGCGAAATTGTACCTTGGGGGGGTATTGCAACTTTTCGGCATTTTGAAGCGAAATTGTTCCTTTTGGGGGGTATTTCAATTTTTTGCCATTTTGAGGCGAAATTGTTCCTTTGGAGGGGTATTGCAACTTTTGGCCATTTTGAAGCGAAATTGTTCCTTTCGGGGGGTATTGCAACTTTTCAGCATTTTGAGGCGAAATTGTTCCTTTGGGGGGGTATTGCAATTTTTTGCCATTTTGAGGCGAAATTGTTCCTTTGGGGGGTATTGCAACTTTTGGCCATTTTGAGGTGAAATTGTTTCTTTGGGGGGTATTGGAAATTTTTGCCATTTTGAGGCGAAATTGTTCCTTTGGGGGGTATTGCAACTTTTGGCCTTTTTGAAGCGAAATTGTTCCTTTGGGGGGTTTTGCAATTTTTTGCCATTTTGGGGCGAAATTGTTCCTTTGGGTGGTATTGCAACTTTTGGCCATTTTGAAGCGAAATTGTTCCTTTCGGGGGGTATTGCAACTTTTCGGCATTTTTAGGCAAAATTGTTCCTTTGGGGGGGTATTGCAATTTTTTTTTCCATTTTGAGGCGAAATTGTTCCTTTTTGGGGGGTATTGCAACTTTTGGCCATTTTGAAGCGAAATTGTTCCTTTGGGGGGGTATTGCAATTTTTTGCCATTTTGAGGCGAAATTGTTCCTTTGGGGGGGTATTCCAGCTTTTGGCCATTTTGAGGCGAAATTGGTCCTTTGGGGGGGTATTGCAATTTTTTGCCATTTTGAGGCGCAATTGTTGCTTTGGGGGGTATTGCATCTTTTGGCCATTTTGAAGCGAAATTGTTCCTTTCGGGGGGTATTGCAACTTTTTGGCATTTTGAGGCGAAATTGTTCCTTTGGGGGGTATTGCAACTTTTGGCCATTTTGAAACGAAATTGTTCTTTTCGGGGGGTATTGCAACTTTTAGGCATTTTGAGGCGAAATTGTTCCTTTGGGGGGGTATTGCAACTTTTGGCCATTTTGAAGCGAAATTGTTCCTTTCGGGGTGTATTGCAATTTTTGGCCATTTTGAGGCGAAATTGTTCCTTTGGGGGGGTTTTGCAACTTTTGGCCATTTTGAAGCGAAATTGTACCTTGGGGGGGTATTGCAACTTTTCGGCATTTTGAATCGAAATTGTTCCTTTGGGGGGTATTGCAATTTTTTGCCATTTTAAGGCGAAATTGTTCCTTTGGAGGGGTATTGCAACTTTTGGCCATTTTGAAGCGAAATTGTTTCTTTCGGGGGGTATTGCAACTTTTCAGCATTTTGAGGCGAAATTGTTTCTTTGGGGGGGTATTGCAATTTTTTGCCATTTTGAGGCGAAATTGTTCCTTTGGGGGGTATTGCAACTTTTGGCCATTTTGAGGTGAAATTGTTTCTTTGGGGGGGTATTGCAAATTTTTGCCATTTTGAGGCGAAATTGTTCCTTTGGGGGGGTATTGCAACTTTTGGCCTTTTTGAAGCGAAATTGTTCCTTTGGGGGGTATTGCAATTTTTTGCCATTTTGAGGCGAAATTGTTCCTTTGGGGGGTATTGCAACTTTTGGCCATTTTGAAGTGAAATTGTTCCTTTGGGGGGGTATTGCAATTTTTTGCCATTTTGAGGCGAAATTGTTCCTTTGGGTGGGTATTGCAACTTTTCGACATTTTCAAGCGAAATTGTTCCTTTGGGGGAGTATTGCAATTTTTTGCCATTTTGAGGCGAAATTGTTCCTTTGGGGGGGTATTGCAACTTTTGGCCATTTTGAAGCGAAATTGTTCCTTTCGGGGGGTATTGCAAATTTTTGCCATTTTGAGGCGAAATTGTTCCTTTGGGTGGTATTGCAACTTTTGGCCATTTTGAAGCGAAATTGTTCCTTTCGGGGGGTATTGCAACTTTTCGGCATTTTTAGGCGAAATTGTTCCTTTGGGGGGGTATTGCAATTTTTTTTCCATTTTGAGGCGAAATTGTTCCTTTTTGGGGGGTATTGCAACTTTTGGCTATTTTGAAGCGAAATTGTTCCTTTGGGGGGGTATTGCAATTTTTTGCCATTTTGAGGCGAAATTGTTCCTTTGGGGGGGTATTCCAGCTTTTGGCCATTTTGAAGCGAAATTGTTCCTTTGGGGGGGTATTGCAATTGTTTGCCATTTTGAGGCGAAATTGTTCCTTTGGGGGGGTATTGCAATTTTTTGCCATTTTGAGGCGCAATTGTTGCTTTGGGGGGTATTGCATCTTTTGGCCATTTTGAAGCGAAATTGTTCCTTTCGGGGGGTATTGCAACTTTTCGGCATTTTGAGGCGAAATTGTTCCTTTGGGGGGTATTGCAACTTTTGGCCATTTTGAAGCGAAATTGTTCTTTTCGGGGGGTATTGAAACTTTTCGGCATTTTGAGGCGAAATTGTTCCTTTGGGGGGGTATTGCAACTTTTGGCCATTTTGAAGCGAAATTGTTTCTTTCGGGGGGTATTGCAACTTTTCAGCATTTTGAGGCGAAATTGTTTCTTTGGGGGGGTATTGCAATTTTTTGCCATTTTGAGGCGAAATTGTTCCTTTGGGTGGTATTGCAACTTTTGGCCATTTTGAAGCGAAATTGTTCCTTTCGGGGGGTATTGCAACTTTTCGGCATTTTTAGGCGAAATTGTTCCTTTGGGGGGGTATTGCAATTTTTTTTCCATTTTAAGGCGAAATTGTTCCTTTTTGGGGGGTATTGCAACTTTTGGCCATTTTGAAGCGAAATTGTTCCTTTGGGGGGGTATTGCAATTTTTTGCCATTTTGAGGCGAAATTGTTCCTTTGGGGGGGTATTCCAGCTTTTGGCCATTTTGAAGCGAAATTGTTCCTTTGGGGGGGTATTGCAATTTTTTGCCATTTTGAGGCGAAATTGTTCCTTTGGGGGGGTATTGCAATTTTTTGCCATTTTGAGGCGCAATTGTTCCTTTGGGGGGTATTGCATCTTTTGGCCATTTTGAAGCGAAATTGTTCCTTTCGGGGGGTATTGCAACTTTTCAGCATTTTGAGGCGAAATTGTTCCTTTGGGGGGGTATTGCAATTTTTTGCCATTTTGAGGCGAAATTGTTCCTTTGGGGGGTATTGCAACTTTTGGCCATTTTGAAGCGAAATTGTTCCTTTGGAGAGGTATTGCAACTTTTGGCCATTTTGAAGCGAAATTGTACCTTTGGGGGGGTATTGCAACTTTTCGGCATTTTGAAGCGAAATTGTTCCTTTGGGGGGTATTGCAACTTTTGGCCATTTTGAAGCGAAATTGTTCCTTTGGGGGGGTATTGCAATTTTTTGCCATTTTGAGGCGAAATTGTTCCTTTGGAGGGGTATTGCAACTTTTGGCCATTTTGAAGCGAAATTGTTCCTTTCGGGGGGTATTGCAACTTTTCAGCATTTTGAGGCGAAATTGTTCCTTTGGGGGGGTATTGCAACTTTTGGCCTTTTTGAAGCGAAATTGTTCCTTTGGGGGGTATTGCAATTTTTTGCCATTTTGAGGCGAAATTGTTCCTTTGGGGGGGTATTCCAGCTTTTGGCCATTTTGAAGCGAAATTGTTCCTTTGGGGGGGTATTGCAATTTTTTGCCATTTTGAGGCGAAATTGTTCCTTTGGGGGGGTATTGCAATTTTTTGCCATTTTGAGGCGCAATTGTTCCTTTGGGGGGTATTGCATCTTTTGGCCATTTTGAAGCGAAATTGTTCCTTTCGGGGGGTATTGCAACTTTTCAGCATTTTGAGGCGAAATTGTTCCTTTGGGGGGGTATTGCAATTTTTTGCCATTTTGAGGCGAAATTGTTCCTTTGGGGGGTATTGCAACTTTTGGCCATTTTGAAGCGAAATTGTTCCTTTGGAGAGGTATTGCAACTTTTGGCCATTTTGAAGCGAAATTGTACCTTTGGGGGGGTATTGCAACTTTTCGGCATTTTGAAGCGAAATTGTTCCTTTGGGGGGGTATTGCAACTTTTGGCCATTTTGAAGCGAAATTGTTCCTTTGGGGGGGTATTGCAATTTTTTGCCATTTTGAGGCGAAATTGTTCCTTTGGAGGGGTATTGCAACTTTTGGCCATTTTGAAGCGAAATTGTTCCTTTCGGGGGGTATTGCAACTTTTCAGCATTTTGAGGCGAAATTGTTCCTTTGGGGGGTATTGCAACTTTTGGCCTTTTTGAAGCGAAATTGTTCCTTTGGGGGGTATTGCAATTTTTTGCCATTTTGAGGCGAAATTGTTCCTTTGGGTGGTATTGCAACTTTTGGCCATTTTGAAGCGAAATTGTTCCTTTTGGGGGGTATTGCAATTTTTTTTTCCATTTTGAGGCGAAATTGTTCCTTTTTGGGGGGTATTGCAACTTTTGGCCATTTTGAAGCGAAATTGTTCCTTTGGGGGGGTATTGCAATTTTTTGCCATTTTGAGGCGAAATTGTTCCTTTGGGGGGGTATTGCAATTTTTTGCCATTTTGAGGCGCAATTGTTGCTTTGGGGGGGTATTGCATCTTTTGGCCATTTTGAAGCGAAATTGTTGCTTTCGGGGGGTATTGCAACTTTTCGGCATTTTGAGGCGAAATTGTTCCTTTGGGGGGGTATTGCAACTTTTGGCCATTTTGAAGCGAAATTGTTCCTTTGGGGGGGTATTGCAATTTTTTGCCATTTTGAGGCGAAATTGTTCCTTTGGGGGGGTATTCCAGCTTTTGGCCATTTTGAGGCGAAATTGGTCCTTTGGGGGGGTATTGCAATTTTTTGCCATTTTGAGGCGCAATTGTTGCTTTGGGGGGTATTGCATCTTTTGGCCATTTTGAAGCGAAATTGTTCCTTTCGGGGGGTATTGCAACTTTTTGGCATTTTGAGGCGAAATTGTTCCTTTGGGGGGTATTGCAACTTTTGGCCATTTTGAAACGAAATTGTTCTTTTCGGGGGGTATTGCAACTTTTAGGCATTTTGAGGCGAAATTGTTCCTTTGGGGGGGTATTGCAACTTTTGGCCATTTTGAAGCGAAATTGTTCCTTTCGGGGTGTATTGCAATTTTTGGCCATTTTGAGGCGAAATTGTTCCTTTGGGGGGGTTTTGCAACTTTTGGCCATTTTGAAGCGAAATTGTACCTTGGGGGGGTATTGCAACTTTTCGGCATTTTGAATCGAAATTGTTCCTTTGGGGGGTATTGCAATTTTTTGCCATTTTAAGGCGAAATTGTTCCTTTGGAGGGGTATTGCAACTTTTGGCCATTTTGAAGCGAAATTGTTTCTTTCGGGGGGTATTGCAACTTTTCAGCATTTTGAGGCGAAATTGTTTCTTTGGGGGGGTATTGCAATTTTTTGCCATTTTGAGGCGAAATTGTTCCTTTGGGGGGTATTGCAACTTTTGGCCATTTTGAGGTGAAATTGTTTCTTTGGGGGGGTATTGCAAATTTTTGCCATTTTGAGGCGAAATTGTTCCTTTGGGGGGGTATTGCAACTTTTGGCCTTTTTGAAGCGAAATTGTTCCTTTGGGGGGTATTGCAATTTTTTGCCATTTTGAGGCGAAATTGTTCCTTTGGGGGGTATTGCAACTTTTGGCCATTTTGAAGTGAAATTGTTCCTTTGGGGGGGTATTGCAATTTTTTGCCATTTTGAGGCGAAATTGTTCCTTTGGGTGGGTATTGCAACTTTTCGACATTTTCAAGCGAAATTGTTCCTTTGGGGGAGTATTGCAATTTTTTGCCATTTTGAGGCGAAATTGTTCCTTTGGGGGGGTATTGCAACTTTTGGCCATTTTGAAGCGAAATTGTTCCTTTCGGGGGGTATTGCAAATTTTTGCCATTTTGAGGCGAAATTGTTCCTTTGGGTGGTATTGCAACTTTTGGCCATTTTGAAGCGAAATTGTTCCTTTCGGGGGGTATTGCAACTTTTCGGCATTTTTAGGCGAAATTGTTCCTTTGGGGGGGTATTGCAATTTTTTTTCCATTTTGAGGCGAAATTGTTCCTTTTTGGGGGGTATTTCAACTTTTGGCCATTTTGAAGCGAAATTGTTCCTTTGGGGGGGTATTGCAATTTTTTGCCATTTTGAGGCGAAATTGTTCCTTTGGGGGGGTATTCCAGCTTTTGGCCATTTTGAAGCGAAATTGTTCCTTTGGGGGGGTATTGCAATTGTTTGCCATTTTGAGGCGAAATTGTTCCTTTGGGGGGGTATTGCAATTTTTTGCCATTTTGAGGCGCAATTGTTGCTTTGGGGGGTATTGCATCTTTTGGCCATTTTGAAGCGAAATTGTTCCTTTCGGGGGGTATTGCAACTTTTCGGCATTTTGAGGCGAAATTGTTCCTTTGGGGGGTATTGCAACTTTTGGCCATTTTGAAGCGAAATTGTTCTTTTCGGGGGGTATTGAAACTTTTCGGCATTTTGAGGCGAAATTGTTCCTTTGGGGGGGTTTTGCAACTTTTGGCCATTTTGAAGCGAAATTGTACCTTGGGGGGGTATTGCAACTTTTCGGCATTTTGAATCGAAATTGTTCCTTTGGGGGGGTATTGCAATTTTTTGCCATTTTAAGGCGAAATTGTTCCTTTGGAGGGGTATTGCAACTTTTGGCCATTTTGAAGCGAAATTGTTTCTTTCGGGGGGTATTGCAACTTTTCAGCATTTTGAGGCGAAATTGTTTCTTTGGGGGGGTATTGCAATTTTTTGCCATTTTGAGGCGAAATTGTTCCTTTGGGTGGTATTGCAACTTTTGGCCATTTTGAAGCGAAATTGTTCCTTTCGGGGGGTATTGCAACTTTTCGGCATTTTTAGGCGAAATTGTTCCTTTGGGGGGGTATTGCAATTTTTTTTCCATTTTGAGGCGAAATTGTTCCTTTTTGGGGGGTATTGCAACTTTTGGCCATTTTGAAGCGAAATTGTTCCTTTGGGGGGGTATTGCAATTTTTTGCCATTTTGAGGCGAAATTGTTCCTTTGGGGGGGTATTCCAGCTTTTGGCCATTTTGAAGCGAAATTGTATATTTGGGGGGGTATTGCAATTTTTTGCCATTTTGAGGCGAAATTGTTCCTTTGGGGGGGTATTGCAATTTTTTGCCATTTTGAGGCGCAATTGTTCCTTTGGGGGTATTGCATCTTTTGGCCATTTTGAAGCGAAATTGTTCCTTTCGGGGGGTATTGCAACTTTTCAGCATTTTGAGGCGAAATTGTTCCTTTGGGGGGGTATTGCAATTTTTTGCCATTTTGAGGCGAAATTGTTCCTTTGGGGGGTATTGCAACTTTTGGCCATTTTGAAGCGAAATTGTTCCTTTGGAGAGGTATTGCAACTTTTGGCCATTTTGAAGCGAAATTGTACCTTTGGGGGGGTATTGCAACTTTTCGGCATTTTGAAGCGAAATTGTTCCTTTGGGGGGGTATTGCAACTTTTGGCCATTTTGAAGCGAAATTGTTCCTTTGGGGGGGTATTGCAATTTTTTGCCATTTTGAGGCGAAATTGTTCCTTTGGAGGGGTATTGCAACTTTTGGCCATTTTGAAGCGAAATTGTTCCTTTCGGGGGGTATTGCAACTTTTCAGCATTTTGAGGCGAAATTGTTTCTTTGGGGGGGTATTGCAATTTTTTGCCATTTTGAGGCGAAATTGTTCCTTTGGGGGGTATTGCAACTTTTGGCCATTTTGAGGTGAAATTGTTTCTTTGGGGGGGTATTGCAAATTTTTGCCATTTTGAGGCGAAATTGTTCCTTTGGGGGGGTATTGCAACTTTTGGCCTTTTTGAAGCGAAATTGTTCCTTTGGGGGGTATTGCAATTTTTTGCCATTTTGAGGCGAAATTGTTCCTTTGGGGGGTATTGCAACTTTTGGCCATTTTGAAGTGAAATTGTTCCTTTGGGGGGGTATTGCAATTTTTTGCCATTTTGAGGCGAAATTGTTCCTTTGGGTGGGTATTGCAACTTTTCGACATTTTCAAGCGAAATTGTTCCTTTGGGGGAGTATTGCAATTTTTTGCCATTTTGAGGCGAAATTGTTCCTTTGGGGGGGTATTGCAACTTTTGGCCATTTTGAAGCGAAATTGTTCCTTTCGGGGGGTATTGCAAATTTTTGCCATTTTGAGGCGAAATTGTTCCTTTGGGTGGTATTGCAACTTTTGGCCATTTTGAAGCGAAATTGTTCCTTTCGGGGGGTATTGCAACTTTTCGGCATTTTTAGGCGAAATTGTTCCTTTGGGGGGGTATTGCAATTTTTTTTCCATTTTGAGGCGAAATTGTTCCTTTTTGGGGGGTATTGCAACTTTTGGCTATTTTGAAGCGAAATTGTTCCTTTGGGGGGGTATTGCAATTTTTTGCCATTTTGAGGCGAAATTGTTCCTTTGGGGGGGTATTCCAGCTTTTGGCCATTTTGAAGCGAAATTGTTCCTTTGGGGGGGTATTGCAATTGTTTGCCATTTTGAGGCGAAATTGTTCCTTTGGGGGGGTATTGCAATTTTTTGCCATTTTGAGGCGCAATTGTTGCTTTGGGGGGTATTGCATCTTTTGGCCATTTTGAAGCGAAATTGTTCCTTTCGGGGGGTATTGCAACTTTTCGGCATTTTGAGGCGAAATTGTTCCTTTGGGGGGTATTGCAACTTTTGGCCATTTTGAAGCGAAATTGTTCTTTTCGGGGGGTATTGAAACTTTTCGGCATTTTGAGGCGAAATTGTTCCTTTGGGGGGGTATTGCAACTTTTGGCCATTTTGAAGCGAAATTGTTTCTTTCGGGGGGTATTGCAACTTTTCAGCATTTTGAGGCGAAATTGTTTCTTTGGGGGGGTATTGCAATTTTTTGCCATTTTGAGGCGAAATTGTTCCTTTGGGTGGTATTGCAACTTTTGGCCATTTTGAAGCGAAATTGTTCCTTTCGGGGGGTATTGCAACTTTTCGGCATTTTTAGGCGAAATTGTTCCTTTGGGGGGGTATTGCAATTTTTTTTCCATTTTAAGGCGAAATTGTTCCTTTTTGGGGGGTATTGCAACTTTTGGCCATTTTGAAGCGAAATTGTTCCTTTGGGGGGGTATTGCAATTTTTTGCCATTTTGAGGCGAAATTGTTCCTTTGGGGGGGTATTCCAGCTTTTGGCCATTTTGAAGCGAAATTGTTCCTTTGGGGGGGTATTGCAATTTTTTGCCATTTTGAGGCGAAATTGTTCCTTTGGGGGGGTATTGCAATTTTTTGCCATTTTGAGGCGCAATTGTTCCTTTGGGGGGTATTGCATCTTTTGGCCATTTTGAAGCGAAATTGTTCCTTTCGGGGGGTATTGCAACTTTTCAGCATTTTGAGGCGAAATTGTTCCTTTGGGGGGGTATTGCAATTTTTTGCCATTTTGAGGCGAAATTGTTCCTTTGGGGGGTATTGCAACTTTTGGCCATTTTGAAGCGAAATTGTTCCTTTGGAGAGGTATTGCAACTTTTGGCCATTTTGAAGCGAAATTGTACCTTTGGGGGGGTATTGCAACTTTTCGGCATTTTGAAGCGAAATTGTTCCTTTGGGGGGTATTGCAACTTTTGGCCATTTTGAAGCGAAATTGTTCCTTTGGGGGGGTATTGCAATTTTTTGCCATTTTGAGGCGAAATTGTTCCTTTGGAGGGGTATTGCAACTTTTGGCCATTTTGAAGCGAAATTGTTCCTTTCGGGGGGTATTGCAACTTTTCAGCATTTTGAGGCGAAATTGTTCCTTTGGGGGGGTATTGCAACTTTTGGCCTTTTTGAAGCGAAATTGTTCCTTTGGGGGGTATTGCAATTTTTTGCCATTTTGAGGCGAAATTGTTCCTTTGGGGGGGTATTCCAGCTTTTGGCCATTTTGAAGCGAAATTGTTCCTTTGGGGGGGTATTGCAATTTTTTGCCATTTTGAGGCGAAATTGTTCCTTTGGGGGGGTATTGCAATTTTTTGCCATTTTGAGGCGCAATTGTTCCTTTGGGGGGTATTGCATCTTTTGGCCATTTTGAAGCGAAATTGTTCCTTTCGGGGGGTATTGCAACTTTTCAGCATTTTGAGGCGAAATTGTTCCTTTGGGGGGGTATTGCAATTTTTTGCCATTTTGAGGCGAAATTGTTCCTTTGGGGGGTATTGCAACTTTTGGCCATTTTGAAGCGAAATTGTTCCTTTGGAGAGGTATTGCAACTTTTGGCCATTTTGAAGCGAAATTGTACCTTTGGGGGGGTATTGCAACTTTTCGGCATTTTGAAGCGAAATTGTTCCTTTGGGGGGGTATTGCAACTTTTGGCCATTTTGAAGCGAAATTGTTCCTTTGGGGGGGTATTGCAATTTTTTGCCATTTTGAGGCGAAATTGTTCCTTTGGAGGGGTATTGCAACTTTTGGCCATTTTGAAGCGAAATTGTTCCTTTCGGGGGGTATTGCAACTTTTCAGCATTTTGAGGCGAAATTGTTCCTTTGGGGGGTATTGCAACTTTTGGCCTTTTTGAAGCGAAATTGTTCCTTTGGGGGGTATTGCAATTTTTTGCCATTTTGAGGCGAAATTGTTCCTTTGGGTGGTATTGCAACTTTTGGCCATTTTGAAGCGAAATTGTTCCTTTTGGGGGGTATTGCAATTTTTTTTTCCATTTTGAGGCGAAATTGTTCCTTTTTGGGGGGTATTGCAACTTTTGGCCATTTTGAAGCGAAATTGTTCCTTTGGGGGGGTATTGCAATTTTTTGCCATTTTGAGGCGAAATTGTTCCTTTGGGGGGGTATTGCAATTTTTTGCCATTTTGAGGCGCAATTGTTGCTTTGGGGGGGTATTGCATCTTTTGGCCATTTTGAAGCGAAATTGTTGCTTTCGGGGGGTATTGCAACTTTTCGGCATTTTGAGGCGAAATTGTTCCTTTGGGGGGGTATTGCAACTTTTGGCCATTTTGAAGCGAAATTGTTCCTTTGGGGGGGTATTGCAATTTTTTGCCATTTTGAGGCGAAATTGTTCCTTTGGGGGGGTATTCCAGCTTTTGGCCATTTTGAGGCGAAATTGGTCCTTTGGGGGGGTATTGCAATTTTTTGCCATTTTGAGGCGCAATTGTTGCTTTGGGGGGTATTGCATCTTTTGGCCATTTTGAAGCGAAATTGTTCCTTTCGGGGGGTATTGCAACTTTTTGGCATTTTGAGGCGAAATTGTTCCTTTGGGGGGTATTGCAACTTTTGGCCATTTTGAAACGAAATTGTTCTTTTCGGGGGGTATTGCAACTTTTAGGCATTTTGAGGCGAAATTGTTCCTTTGGGGGGGTATTGCAACTTTTGGCCATTTTGAAGCGAAATTGTTCCTTTCGGGGTGTATTGCAATTTTTGGCCATTTTGAGGCGAAATTGTTCCTTTGGGGGGGTTTTGCAACTTTTGGCCATTTTGAAGCGAAATTGTACCTTGGGGGGGTATTGCAACTTTTCGGCATTTTGAATCGAAATTGTTCCTTTGGGGGGTATTGCAATTTTTTGCCATTTTAAGGCGAAATTGTTCCTTTGGAGGGGTATTGCAACTTTTGGCCATTTTGAAGCGAAATTGTTTCTTTCGGGGGGTATTGCAACTTTTCAGCATTTTGAGGCGAAATTGTTTCTTTGGGGGGGTATTGCAATTTTTTGCCATTTTGAGGCGAAATTGTTCCTTTGGGGGGTATTGCAACTTTTGGCCATTTTGAGGTGAAATTGTTTCTTTGGGGGGGTATTGCAAATTTTTGCCATTTTGAGGCGAAATTGTTCCTTTGGGGGGGTATTGCAACTTTTGGCCTTTTTGAAGCGAAATTGTTCCTTTGGGGGGTATTGCAATTTTTTGCCATTTTGAGGCGAAATTGTTCCTTTGGGGGGTATTGCAACTTTTGGCCATTTTGAAGTGAAATTGTTCCTTTGGGGGGGTATTGCAATTTTTTGCCATTTTGAGGCGAAATTGTTCCTTTGGGTGGGTATTGCAACTTTTCGACATTTTCAAGCGAAATTGTTCCTTTGGGGGAGTATTGCAATTTTTTGCCATTTTGAGGCGAAATTGTTCCTTTGGGGGGGTATTGCAACTTTTGGCCATTTTGAAGCGAAATTGTTCCTTTCGGGGGGTATTGCAAATTTTTGCCATTTTGAGGCGAAATTGTTCCTTTGGGTGGTATTGCAACTTTTGGCCATTTTGAAGCGAAATTGTTCCTTTCGGGGGGTATTGCAACTTTTCGGCATTTTTAGGCGAAATTGTTCCTTTGGGGGGGTATTGCAATTTTTTTTCCATTTTGAGGCGAAATTGTTCCTTTTTGGGGGGTATTTCAACTTTTGGCCATTTTGAAGCGAAATTGTTCCTTTGGGGGGGTATTGCAATTTTTTGCCATTTTGAGGCGAAATTGTTCCTTTGGGGGGGTATTCCAGCTTTTGGCCATTTTGAAGCGAAATTGTTCCTTTGGGGGGGTATTGCAATTGTTTGCCATTTTGAGGCGAAATTGTTCCTTTGGGGGGGTATTGCAATTTTTTGCCATTTTGAGGCGCAATTGTTGCTTTGGGGGGTATTGCATCTTTTGGCCATTTTGAAGCGAAATTGTTCCTTTCGGGGGGTATTGCAACTTTTCGGCATTTTGAGGCGAAATTGTTCCTTTGGGGGGTATTGCAACTTTTGGCCATTTTGAAGCGAAATTGTTCTTTTCGGGGGGTATTGAAACTTTTCGGCATTTTGAGGCGAAATTGTTCCTTTGGGGGGGTTTTGCAACTTTTGGCCATTTTGAAGCGAAATTGTACCTTGGGGGGGTATTGCAACTTTTCGGCATTTTGAATCGAAATTGTTCCTTTGGGGGGGTATTGCAATTTTTTGCCATTTTAAGGCGAAATTGTTCCTTTGGAGGGGTATTGCAACTTTTGGCCATTTTGAAGCGAAATTGTTTCTTTCGGGGGGTATTGCAACTTTTCAGCATTTTGAGGCGAAATTGTTTCTTTGGGGGGGTATTGCAATTTTTTGCCATTTTGAGGCGAAATTGTTCCTTTGGGTGGTATTGCAACTTTTGGCCATTTTGAAGCGAAATTGTTCCTTTCGGGGGGTATTGCAACTTTTCGGCATTTTTAGGCGAAATTGTTCCTTTGGGGGGGTATTGCAATTTTTTTTCCATTTTGAGGCGAAATTGTTCCTTTTTGGGGGGTATTGCAACTTTTGGCCATTTTGAAGCGAAATTGTTCCTTTGGGGGGGTATTGCAATTTTTTGCCATTTTGAGGCGAAATTGTTCCTTTGGGGGGGTATTCCAGCTTTTGGCCATTTTGAAGCGAAATTGTATATTTGGGGGGGTATTGCAATTTTTTGCCATTTTGAGGCGAAATTGTTCCTTTGGGGGGGTATTGCAATTTTTTGCCATTTTGAGGCGCAATTGTTCCTTTGGGGGTATTGCATCTTTTGGCCATTTTGAAGCGAAATTGTTCCTTTCGGGGGGTATTGCAACTTTTCAGCATTTTGAGGCGAAATTGTTCCTTTGGGGGGGTATTGCAATTTTTTGCCATTTTGAGGCGAAATTGTTCCTTTGGGGGGTATTGCAACTTTTGGCCATTTTGAAGCGAAATTGTTCCTTTGGAGAGGTATTGCAACTTTTGGCCATTTTGAAGCGAAATTGTACCTTTGGGGGGGTATTGCAACTTTTCGGCATTTTGAAGCGAAATTGTTCCTTTGGGGGGGTATTGCAACTTTTGGCCATTTTGAAGCGAAATTGTTCCTTTGGGGGGGTATTGCAATTTTTTGCCATTTTGAGGCGAAATTGTTCCTTTGGAGGGGTATTGCAACTTTTGGCCATTTTGAAGCGAAATTGTTCCTTTCGGGGGGTATTGCAACTTTTCAGCATTTTGAGGCGAAATTGTTCCTTTGGGGGGGTATTGCAACTTTTGGCCTTTTTGAAGCGAAATTGTTCCTTTGGGGGGTATTGCAATTTTTTGCCATTTTGAGGCGAAATTGTTCCTTTGGGTGGTATTGCAACTTTTGGCCATTTTGAAGCGAAATTGTTCCTTTTGGGGGGTATTGCAATTTTTTTTTCCATTTTGAGGCGAAATTGTTCCTTTTTGGGGGGTATTGCAACTTTTGGCCATTTTGAAGCGAAATTGTTCCTTTGGGGGGGTATTGCAATTTTTTGCCATTTTGAGGCGAAATTGTTCCTTTGGGGGGGTATTGCAATTTTTTGCCATTTTGAGGCGCAATTGTTGCTTTGGGGGGGTATTGCATCTTTTGGCCATTTTGAAGCGAAATTGTTGCTTTCGGGGGGTATTGCAACTTTTCGGCATTTTGAGGCGAAATTGTTCCTTTGGGGGGTATTGCAACTTTTGGCCATTTTGAAGCGAAATTGTTCTTTTGGGGGGGTATTGCAACTTTTCGGCATTTTGAGGCGAAATTGTTCCTTTGGGGGGGTATTGCAATTTTTTTGCCATTTTCAGGCGAAGTTGTTCCTTTGGGCGGGTATTGCAACTTTTGGCCATTTTGAAGCGAAATTGTTCCTTTGGAGGGGTATTGCAACTTTTGGCCATTTTGAAGCGAAATTGTTCCTTTGGGGGGGTATTGCAACTTTTGGCCATTTTGAAGCGAAATTGTACCTTGGGGGGGTATTGCAACTTTTCGGCATTTTGAAGCGAAATTGTTCCTTTTGGGGGGTATTTCAATTTTTTGCCATTTTGAGGCGAAATTGTTCCTTTGGAGGGGTATTGCAACTTTTGGCCATTTTGAAGCGAAATTGTTCCTTTCGGGGGGTATTGCAACTTTTCAGCATTTTGAGGCGAAATTGTTCCTTTGGGGGGGTATTGCAATTTTTTGCCATTTTGAGGCGAAATTGTTCCTTTGGGGGGTATTGCAACTTTTGGCCATTTTGAGGTGAAATTGTTTCTTTGGGGGGTATTGCAAATTTTTGCCATTTTGAGGCGAAATTGTTCCTTTGGGGGGTATTGCAACTTTTGGCCTTTTTGAAGCGAAATTGTTCCTTTGGGGGGTTTTGCAATTTTTTGCCATTTTGGGGCGAAATTGTTCCTTTGGGTGGTATTGCAACTTTTGGCCATTTTGAAGCGAAATTGTTCCTTTCGGGGGGTATTGCAACTTTTCGGCATTTTTAGGCAAAATTGTTCCTTTGGGGGGGTATTGCAATTTTTTTTTCCATTTTGAGGCGAAATTGTTCCTTTTTGGGGGGTATTGCAACTTTTGGCCATTTTGAAGCGAAATTGTTCCTTTGGGGGGGTATTGCAATTTTTTGCCATTTTGAGGCGAAATTGTTCCTTTGGGGGGGTATTCCAGCTTTTGGCCATTTTGAGGCGAAATTGGTCCTTTGGGGGGGTATTGCAATTTTTTGCCATTTTGAGGGGCAATTGTTGCTTTGGGGGGTATTGCATCTTTTGGCCATTTTGAAGCGAAATTGTTCCTTTCGGGGGGTATTGCAACTTTTTGGCATTTTGAGGCGAAATTGTTCCTTTGGGGGGTATTGCAACTTTTGGCCATTTTGAAACGAAATTGTTCTTTTCGGGGGGTATTGCAACTTTTAGGCATTTTGAGGCGAAATTGTTCCTTTGGGGGGTATTGCAACTTTTGGCCATTTTGAAGCGAAATTGTTCCTTTCGGGGTGTATTGCAATTTTTGGCCATTTTGAGGCGAAATTGTTCCTTTGGGGGGGTTTTGCAACTTTTGGCCATTTTGAAGCGAAATTGTACCTTGGGGGGGTATTGCAACTTTTCGGCATTTTGAATCGAAATTGTTCCTTTGGGGGGGTATTGCAATTTTTTGCCATTTTAAGGCGAAATTGTTCCTTTGGAGGGGTATTGCAACTTTTGGCCATTTTGAAGCGAAATTGTTTCTTTCGGGGGGTATTGCAACTTTTCAGCATTTTGAGGCGAAATTGTTTCTTTGGGGGGGTATTGCAATTTTTTGCCATTTTGAGGCGAAATTGTTCCTTTGGGGGGTATTGCAACTTTTGGCCATTTTGAGGTGAAATTGTTTCTTTGGGGGGGTATTGCAAATTTTTGCCATTTTGAGGCGAAATTGTTCCTTTGGGGGGGTATTGCAACTTTTGGCCTTTTTGAAGCGAAATTGTTCCTTTGGGGGGTATTGCAATTTTTTGCCATTTTGAGGCGAAATTGTTCCTTTGGGGGGTATTGCAACTTTTGGCCATTTTGAAGTGAAATTGTTCCTTTGGGGGGGTATTGCAATTTTTTGCCATTTTGAGGCGAAATTGTTCCTTTGGGTGGGTATTGCAACTTTTCGACATTTTCAAGCGAAATTGTTCCTTTGGGGGAGTATTGCAATTTTTTGCCATTTTGAGGCGAAATTGTTCCTTTGGGGGGGTATTGCAACTTTTGGCCATTTTGAAGCGAAATTGTTCCTTTCGGGGGGTATTGCAAATTTTCAGCATTTTGAGGCGAAATTGTTCCTTTGGGGGGGTATTGCAATTTTTTGCCATTTTGAGGCGAAATTGTTCCTTTGGAGGGGGTATTACAATTTTTGGCCATTTTGAGGCGAAATTGTTCCTTTGGGGGGGTATTGCAACTTTTCGGCATTTTGAGGCGAAATTGTTCCTTTGGGGGGGGTATTGCAATTTTTTTGCCATTTTCAGGCGAAGTTGTTCCTTTGGGCGGGTATTGCAACTTTTGGCCATTTTGAAGCGAAATTGTTCCTTTGGAGGGGTATTGCAACTTTTGGCCATTTTGAAGCGAAATTGTTCCTTTGGGGGGGTATTGCAACTTTTGGCCATTTTGAAGCGAAATTGTACCTTGGGGGGGTATTGCAACTTTTCGGCATTTTGAAGCGAAATTGTTCCTTTTGGGGGGTATTTCAATTTTTTGCCATTTTGAGGCGAAATTGTTTCTTTGGAGGGGTATTGCAACTTTTGGCCATTTTGAAGCGAAATTGTTCCTTTCGGGGGGTATTGCAACTTTTCAGCATTTTGAGGCGAAATTGTTCCTTTGGGGGGGTATTGCAATTTTTTGCCATTTTGAGGCGAAATTGTTCCTTTGGGGGGTATTGCAACTTTTGGCCATTTTGAGGTGAAATTGTTTCTTTGGGGGGTATTGCAAATTTTTGCCATTTTGAGGCGAAATTGTTCCTTTGGGGGGTATTGCAACTTTTGGCCTTTTTGAAGCGAAATTGTTCCTTTGGGGGGTATTGCAATTTTTTGCCATTTTGGGGCGAAATTGTTCCTTTGGGTGGTATTGCAACTTTTGGCCATTTTGAAGCGAAATTGTTCCTTTCGGGGGGTATTGCAACTTTTCGGCATTTTTAGGCAAAATTGTTCCTTTGGGGGGGTATTGCAATTTTTTTTTCCATTTTGAGGCGAAATTGTTCCTTTTTGGGGGGTATTGCAACTTTTGGCCATTTTGAAGCGAAATTGTTCCTTTGGGGGGGTATTGCAATTTTTTGCCATTTTGAGGCGAAATTGTTCCTTTGGGGGGGTATTCCAGCTTTTGGCCATTTTGAGGCGAAATTGGTCCTTTGGGGGGGTATTGCAATTTTTTGCCATTTTGAGGCGCAATTGTTGCTTTGGGGGGTATTGCATCTTTTGGCCATTTTGAAGCGAAATTGTTCCTTTCGGGGGGTATTGCAACTTTTTGGCATTTTGAGGCGAAATTGTTCCTTTGGGGGGTATTGCAACTTTTGGCCATTTTGAAACGAAATTGTTCTTTTCGGGGGGTATTGCAACTTTTAGGCATTTTGAGGCGAAATTGTTCCTTTGGGGGGGTATTGCAACTTTTGGCCATTTTGAAGCGAAATTGTTCCTTTCGGGGTGTATTGCAATTTTTGGCCATTTTGAGGCGAAATTGTTCCTTTGGGGGGGTTTTGCAACTTTTGGCCATTTTGAAGCGAAATTGTACCTTGGGGGGGTATTGCAACTTTTCGGCATTTTGAATCGAAATTGTTCCTTTGGGGGGTATTGCAATTTTTTGCCATTTTAAGGCGAAATTGTTCCTTTGGAGGGGTATTGCAACTTTTGGCCATTTTGAAGCGAAATTGTTTCTTTCGGGGGGTATTGCAACTTTTCAGCATTTTGAGGCGAAATTGTTTCTTTGGGGGGGTATTGCAATTTTTTGCCATTTTGAGGCGAAATTGTTCCTTTGGGGGGTATTGCAACTTTTGGCCATTTTGAGGTGAAATTGTTTCTTTGGGGGGGTATTGCAAATTTTTGCCATTTTGAGGCGAAATTGTTCCTTTGGGGGGGTATTGCAACTTTTGGCCTTTTTGAAGCGAAATTGTTCCTTTGGGGGGTATTGCAATTTTTTGCCATTTTGAGGCGAAATTGTTCCTTTGGGGGGTATTGCAACTTTTGGCCATTTTGAGGTGAAATTGTTTCTTTGGGGGGGTATTGCAAATTTTTGCCATTTTGAGGCGAAATTGTTCCTTTGGGTGGTATTGCAACTTTTGGCCATTTTGAAGCGAAATTGTTCCTTTCGGGGGGTATTGCAACTTTTCGGCATTTTTAGGCGAAATTGTTCCTTTGGGGGGGTATTGCAATTTTTTTTCCATTTTGAGGCGAAATAGTTCCTTTTTGGGGGGTATTGCAACTTTTGGCCATTTTGAAGCGAAATTGTTCCTTTGGGGGGGTATTGCAATTTTTTGCCATTTTGAGGCGAAATTGTTCCTTTGGGGGGGTATTCCAGCTTTTGGCCATTTTGAAGCGAAATTGTTCCTTTGGGGGGGTATTGCAATTGTTTGCCATTTTGAGGCGAAATTGTTCCTTTGGGGGGGTATTGCAATTTTTTGCCATTTTGAGGCGCAATTGTTGCTTTGGGGGGTATTGCATCTTTTGGCCATTTTGAAGCGAAATTGTTCCTTTCGGGGGGTATTGCAACTTTTCGGCATTTTGAGGCGAAATTGTTCCTTTGGGGGGTATTGCAACTTTTGGCCATTTTGAAGCGAAATTGTTCTTTTCGGGGGGTATTGAAACTTTTCGGCATTTTGAGGCGAAATTGTTCCTTTGGGGGGGTTTTGCAACTTTTGGCCATTTTGAAGCGAAATTGTACCTTGGGGGGGTATTGCAACTTTTCGGCATTTTGAATCGAAATTGTTCCTTTGGGGGGGTATTGCAATTTTTTGCCATTTTGAGGCGAAATTGTTCCTTTGGGGGGTATTGCAACTTTTGGCCATTTTGAGGTGAAATTGTTTCTTTGGGGGGGTATTGCAAATTTTTGCCATTTTGAGGCGAAATTGTTCCTTTGGGGGGTATTGCAACTTTTGGCCTTTTTGAAGCGAAATTGTTCCTTTGGGGGGTATTGCAAATTTGCCATTTTGGGGCGAAATTGTTCCTTTGGGTGGTATTGCAACTTTTGGCCATTTTGAAGCGAAATTGTTCCTTTCGG
The DNA here is from genome assembly GCF_048569485.1 of Anomaloglossus baeobatrachus. Taxonomy (NCBI): domain Eukaryota; kingdom Metazoa; phylum Chordata; class Amphibia; order Anura; family Aromobatidae; genus Anomaloglossus; species Anomaloglossus baeobatrachus. The sequence continues at coordinate 206,489,197 of NC_134361.1, read as the reverse complement.
GGGGTATTGCAACTTTTCGGCATTTTTAGGCAAAATTGTTCCTTTGGGGGGGTATTGCAATTTTTTTTTCCATTTTGAGGCGAAATTGTTCCTTTTTGGGGGGTATTGCAACTTTTGGCCATTTTGAAGCGAAATTGTTCCTTTGGGGGGGTATTGCAATTTTTTGCCATTTTGAGGCGAAATTGTTCCTTTGGGGGGGTATTCCAGCTTTTGGCCATTTTGAGGTGAAATTGTTCCTTTGGGGGGGTATTGCAACTTTTTGGCATTTTGAGGCGAAATTGTTCCTTTGGGGGGGTATTGCAACTTTTGGCCATTTTGAAGCGAAATTGTTCCTTTCGGGGTGTATTGCAATTTTTGGCCATTTTGAGGCGAAATTGTTCCTTTGGGGGGGTTTTGCAACTTTTGGCCATTTTGAAGCGAAATTGTACCTTGGGGGGGTATTGCAACTTTTCGGCATTTTGAATCGAAATTGTTCCTTTGGGGGGGTATTGCAATTTTTTGCCATTTTAAGGCGAAATTGTTCCTTTGGAGGGGTATTGCAACTTTTGGCCATTTTGAAGCGAAATTGTTTCTTTCGGGGGGTATTGCAACTTTTCAGCATTTTGAGGCGAAATTGTTTCTTTGGGGGGGTATTGCAATTTTTTGCCATTTTGAGGCGAAATTGTTCCTTTGGGGGGTATTGCAACTTTTGGCCATTTTGAGGTGAAATTGTTTCTTTGGGGGGGTATTGCAAATTTTTGCCATTTTGAGGCGAAATTGTTCCTTTGGGGGGGTATTGCAACTTTTGGCCTTTTTGAAGCGAAATTGTTCCTTTCGGGGGTATTGCAATTTTTTGCCATTTTGAGGCGAAATTGTTCCTTTGGGGGGTATTGCAACTTTTGGCCATTTTGAGGTGAAATTGTTTCTTTGGGGGGGTATTGCAAATTTTTGCCATTTTGAGGCGAAATTGTTCCTTTGGGTGGTATTGCAACTTTTGGTCATTTTGAAGCGAAATTGTTCCTTTCGGGGGGTATTGCAACTTTTCGGCATTTTTAGGCAAAATTGTTCTTTTGGGGGGGTATTGCAATTTTTTTTCCATTTTGAGGCGAAATTGTTCCTTTTTGGGGGGTATTGCAACTTTTGGCCATTTTGAAGCGAAATTGTTCCTTTGGGGGGGTATTGCAATTTTTTGCCATTTTGAGGCGAAATTGTTCCTTTGGGGGGGTATTCCAGCTTTTGGCCATTTTGAAGCGAAATTGTTCCTTTGGGGGGGTATTGCAATTTTTTGCCATTTTGAGGTGAAATTGTTCCTTTGGGGGGGTATTGCAATTTTTTGCCATTTTGAGGCGCAATTGTTGCTTTGGGGGGTATTGCATCTTTTGGCCATTTTGAAGCGAAATTGTTCCTTTCGGGGGGTATTGCAACTTTTCGGCATTTTGAGGCGAAATTGTTCCTTTGGGGGGTATTGCAACTTTTGGCCATTTTGAAGCGAAATTGTTCTTTTCGGGGGGTATTGAAACTTTTCGGCATTTTGAGGCGAAATTGTTCCTTTGGGGGGTATTGCAACTTTTGGCCTTTTTGAAGCGAAATTGTTCCTTTCGGGGTGTATTGCAATTTTTGGCCATTTTGAGGCGAAATTGTTCCTTTGGGGGGGTATTGCAATTTTCTGCCATATTGAGGCGAAATTGTTCCTTTGGAGGGGTATTGCAATTTTTTTGCCATTTTGAAGCGAAATTGTTCCTTTGGGGGGTATTGCAACTTTTGGCCATTTTGAAGCGAAATTCTTCCTTTCAGTGGGTATTGCAACTTTTCGGCATTTTGAGGCGAAATTGTTTCTTTGGGGGGTATTGCAAATTTTTGCCATTTTGAAGCGAAATTGTTCCTTTGGGGGGGTATAGCAATTTTTTACCATTTTGAGGCGAAATTGTTCCTTTGGGGGGTATTGCAACTTTTGGCCATTTTGAAGCGAAATTCTTCCTTTCGGGGGGTATTTCAACTTTTCGGCATTTTGAAGCGAAATTGTACCTTTGGGGGGGTATTGCAATTTTTGGCCATTTTGAAGCGAAATTGTTCCTTTCGGGGGGTATTGCAACTTTTCGGCATTTTGAAGCGAAATTGTGCCTTTGGGGGGGTATTGCAACTTTTGGCCACTTTCAGGCGAAATTGTTCCTTTGGGGGGGTATTGCAACTTTTGGCCATTTTGAAGCGAAATTGTTCTTTTGGGGGGGTATTGCAACTTTTGGCCATTTTGAAGCGAAATTGTTCCTTTGGGGGGGTATTGCAACTTTTTGGCATTTTGAGGCGAAATTGTTCCTTTCGGGGGGTATTGCAACTTTTGGCCATTTTGAAGCGACATTGTTCCTTTGGGGGGGTATTGCAACTTTTGGCCATTTTGAGGCGAAATTGTTCCTTTGGGGGGGTATTGCAACTTTTGGCCATTTTGAGGCGAAATTGTTCCTTTGGGGGGGTTTGCCACCTTTGGCCATTTTGAGGCGAAATTGTTCCTTTGAGGGGGTATTGCAACTTTGGCCATTTTGAAGCAAAATTGTTCCTTTGGGGGGGTACTGCAACTATTTCGCCATTTTGAAGCGAAATTTTTCCTTCGGGGGGTATTGCAACTTTTGGCCATTTTGAGGCGAAATTGTTCCTTTGGGGGGGTATTGCAACTTTTTGCCATTTGGAGGCGAAATTGTTCCTTTGGGGGGGTATTGCAACTTTTGGCCATTTTGAAGCGAAATTCTTCCTTTGGGGGGTGTTGCAACTTTTGGCCATTTTGAGGCGAAATTGCTCCTTTGGGAGGGTATTGCAACTTTTGGCCATTTTGAGGCGAAATTGTTCCTTTGTGGGGGTATTGCAACTTTATAGCATTTGGGAGCAAATTTGTTCCTTTGTGGGGGTATTGCAACTTTATGGCATTTGGGAGCAAATTTGTTCTTTTTGGGGTATTGCAACTTTTGGCCATTTGGAAGCAAATTTGTTCCTTTGGAGGGGTATTGCAACTTTTGGCCATTTGGAAGCAAATTTGTTCCTTTGGGGGGGTATTGTAAATTTTGGCCATTTGGGAGGAAATCTGTTCGTTTGGGGAGAAATTGCAACTTTTGTCCATTTGGGAGGAAATTTGGTCCTTTGGGGGGGTATTGCAACTTTTGGCCATTTGGGAGCAAATTTGTTCCTTTGAAAGGGGTATTGCAACTTTTAGCCATTTGGGAGAGAATTTGTTCCTTGGGGGGGTATTGCAACTTCTGATAATTTTGGAGCAAATTTGTTCCTTTGGGTTGGGGTTATTGCAACTTTTGGCCATTTGGGAGCAAATTTATTCCTTTGGGGGGGTATTGCAACTCTTGGCCATTTGGGAGCAAATTTATTCCTTTGGGGGGGTATTGCAACTTTTTTCCATTTGGGAGCAAATTTTTTTCTTTTGAGGGGATATTGCAAGTTTTGACCATTTGAGAGCAAAGTTTTTCCTTTGGGGGGTATTGCAATTTTTGGCCATTTGGGAGCAAATTTGTTCCTTTGGGGGGGTATTGCAACTTTTGGCCATTTGATAGGAAATTTGTTCCTTTGGAGGGGTATTGCAACTTTTGGCCATTTGGGAGCAAATTTGTTCCTTTGGGGGGGTATTGCAACTTTTGGCCATTTGAGAGCAAATTTGTTCTTTTGGGGGGTATTGCAAGTACTGGCCGTTTGGAGGCGACTTTGTTCCTTAGGGGGGTATTGCAACTCTTGGCCATTTGGGAGCAAATTTGTTCCTTTGGGGGGTATGGCAACTTTTGGTCGTTTGGGTGCAAATTTGTTTCTTTGGGGGGTATTGCAACTTTTGGCCATTTGGGAGCAAATTTGTTCCTTTGGGGGGGTATTGCAACTTTATGCCATTTGGGAGCAAATTTGTTCCTTTTGGGGGGGTATTGCAACTTTATGCCATTTGGGAGCAAATTTGTTCCTTAGGGGGGTATTGCAACTCTTGGCCATTTGGGAGCAAATTTGTTCTTTTGGGGGGTATGGCATCTTTTGGTCGTTTGGGAGCAAATTTGTTTCTTTGGGTGGTATTGCAACTTTATGCCATTTGGGAGAATATTTGTTCTTTTGGGGGGTATTGCAACTTTTGGCCATTTGGGAGCAAATTTGTTCTTTTGGGGGGTATTGCAACTACTGGCCGTTTGGAGGCGAATTTCTTCCTTAGGGGGGTGTTGCAACTCTTGGCCATTTGGGAGCAAATTTGTTCCTTTGGGGGGTATGGCAACTTTTGGTCGTTTGGGTGCAAATTGTTTCTTTGGCGGGGTATTGCAACTTTTTGCCATTTGGGAGTAAATGTGTTCCTTTCGGGGGGTATTGCAACTTTTGGCCATTTGGGAGCAAATTTGTTCCTTTGGGGGGGTATTGCAACTTTTGGCCATTTGGGAGCGAATTTGTTCCTTTGGGGGGGTATTGCAACTTTATGCCATTTGGGAGCAAATTTGTTCCTTTTGGGGGGGTATTGCAACTTTATGCCATTTTGAGGCGAAATTGTTCCTTTGGGGGGGTAGTGCAACTTTTGGCCATTTTGAGGCGAAATTGTTCCTTTGGGGGGGTAGTGCAACTTTTGGCCATTTTGAAGCGAAATTTTTCCTTTGGGGGGTTTTGCAAATTTTGGTCATTTTCAGGTGCAATTGTTCCTTTGGGGGATTGCAACTTTTAGCCATTTTGAAGCGAAATTGTTCCTTTGGGGGGGTATTGCAATTTTTGGCCATTTGGGAGCAAATTTGTTCTTTTGGGGGAGTATTGCAACTTTTGGCTATTTGGGAGCAAATTTGTTTCTTTGGAGGTGTATTGCAACTTTTGGCCATTGATAGGAATTTTTTTTCCTTTGGGGGGGTATTGCAACTTTTGGCCATTTTGAGGCGAAATTTTTCCTTTGGGTGGGTATTGCAATTTTTGTCCATTTTGAAGCGAAATTGTTCCTTTGGGGGGTATTGCACCTTTTCGCCATTTTGAAGCAAAATTGCTCCTTTGGGGGGGTACTGCAACTTTTGGCCATTTTGAAGCGAAATTGTTCCTTCGGGGGGGTATTGCAATTTTTGTCCATTTTGAAGCGAAATTCTTCCTTTGGGGGGGTATTGCAACTTTTGGCCATTTTGAAGCGAAATTATTCCTTTGGGGGGGTATTGCAACTTTTGGCCATTTTGAGGCGAAATTATTCCTTTGGTGGGGTATTGCAACTTTTGGCCATTTTGAGGCGAAATTGTTCCTTTAGTGGGGTATTGCAACTTTTGGCCATTTTCAAGCGAAATTGTTCCTTTGGGGGGTATTGCAACTTTTGGCCATTTTGAGGCGAAATTGTTCCTTTGGGGGGGTATTGCAACTTTTGGCCATTTTGAGGCGAAATTGTTCCTTTGGGGGGGTTTGCCACCTTTGGCCATTTTGAGGCGAAATTGTTCCTTTGAGGGGGTATTGCAACTTTGGCCATTTTGAAGCAAAATTGTTCCTTTGGGGGGGTACTGCAACTATTTCGCCATTTTGAAGCGAAATTGTTCCTTCGGGGGGTATTGCAACTTTTCGGCATTTTGAGGCGAAACTGTTCCTTTGGGGGGGTATTGCAATTTTTTTTCCATTTTGAGGCGAAATTGTTCCTTTGGGGGGGTATTGCAACTTTTGGCCATTTTGAAGCGAAATTGTACCTTTGGGGGGGTATTGCAATTTTTTGCCATTTTGAGGCGAAATTGTTCCTTTGCTGGGTATTGCAACTTTTGGCCATTTTGAAGCGAAATTGTTCCTTTGGGGGGGTAGTGCAACTTTTGGCCATTTTGAGGCGAAATTGTTCCTTTGGGGGGGTATTGCAACTTTTGGCCATTTTGAAGCGAAATTGTTCCTTTCGGGGGGTATTGCAACTTTTTGGCATTTTGAGGCGAAATTGTTCCTTTGGGGGGGTATTGCAATTTTTTTTCCATTTTGAAGCGAAATTGTACCTTTGGGGGGGTATTGCAACTTTTCGGCATTTTGAAGCGAAATTGTTCCTTTGGAGGGGTATTGCAATTTTTTGCCATTTTGAGGCGAAATTGTTCCTTTGGGGGGGTATTGCAACTTTTGGCCATTTTGAAGCGAAATTGTTCCTTTGGGGGTATTGCAATTTTTTGCCATTTTGAGGCGAAATTGTTCTTTTGGGGGGGTATTGCAACTTTTGGCCATTTTGAAGCGAAATTGTTCCTTTGGGGGGGTATTGCAACTTTTGGCCATTTTGAAGCGAAATTGTTCCTTTGGGGGGGTATTGCAACTTTTCGGCATTTTGAAGCGAAATTGTTCCTTTGGGGGGGGTATTGCAACTTTTGGCCATTTTGAAGCGAAATTGTTCCTTTGGGGGGGTATTGCAACTTTTGACCATTTTGAAGCAAAATTGTTCCTTTGGGGGGTATTGCAATTTTTTTCCATTTTGAAGCCAAATTGTTCCTTTGGGGGGTATTGTAATTTTTTGCCATTTTGAGGCGAAATTGTTCCTTTGGGGGGGTATTGCAATTTTTTTTCATTTTGAGGCGAAATTGTTCCTTTGGGGGGTATTGCAACTTTTGGCCATTTTGAAGCGAAATTGTTCCTTTCGGGGGGTATTGAAAATTTTTTTTCATTTTGAGGCGAAATTGTTTCTTTGGGGGGGTATTGCAACTTTTGGCCATTTTGAAGCGAAATTGTTCCTTTGGGGGGGTATTACAACTTTTCGGCATTTTGAGGCGAAATTGTTCCTTTGGGGGGGTATTGCAATTTTTTGCCATTTTGAGGCGAAATTGTTCCTTTGGGGGGGTATTGCAACTTTTGGCCATTTTGAAGCGAAATTGTTCCTTTCGGGGGGTATTGCAACTATTCGGCATTTTGACGCGAAATTGTTCCTTTGGGGGGGTATTGCAAATTTTTTTTCATTTTGAGGCGAAATGTTCCTTTGGGGGGGGGTATTGCAACTTTTGGCCATTTTGAAGCGAAATTGTTCCTTTCGGGGGGTATTGCAACTTTTCGGCATTTTGAGACGAAATTGTTCCTTTGGGGGGTAATGCAATTTTTTGCCATTTTGAGGCGAAATTGTTCCTTTGGGGGGGTATTGCAACTTTTGGCCATTTTGAAGCGAAATTGTTCCTTTCGGGGGTTATTGCAACTTTTTGGCATTTTGAGGCGAAATTGTTCCTTTGGGGGGGTATTGCAAATTTTTTTTCATTTTGAGGCGAAATTGTTCCTTTGGGGGGGTATTGCAATTTTTTGCCATTTTGAGGCGAAATTGTTCCTTTGGGGGGGTATTGCAACTTTTGGCCATTTTGAAGCGAAATTGTTCCTTTCGGGGGGTATTGCAACTTTTCGGCATTTTGAGGAGAAATTGTTCCTTTGGGGGAGTATTGCAATTTTTTTTTCATTTTGAGGCGAAATTGTTCCTTTGGGGGGGTATTGCAACTTTTCGGCATTTTTAAGCGAAATTGTTCCTTTGGGGGGGTATTGCAATTTTTTGCCATTTTGAGGCGAAATTGTTCCTTTCGGGGGGTATTGCAACTTTTTGGCATTTTGAGGCGAAATTGTTCCTTTGAGGGGTTATTGCAACTTTTGGCCATTTTGAAGCGAAATTGTACCTTTGGGGGGGTATTGCAACTTTTTGGCATTTTGAAGCGAAATTGTTCCTTTGGGGGTATTGCAATTTTTTGCCATTTTTAGGCGAAATTGTTCCTTTGGGGGGGTATTGCAACTTTTGGCCATTTTGAAGCAAAATTGTTCCTTTGGGGGGGTATTGCAATTTTTTGCCATTTTGAGGCGAAATTGTTCCTTTGCGGGGGTATTGCAATTTTTGGCCATTTTGAAGCGAAATTGTTCCTTTGGGGGGGTATTGCAACTTTTGGCCATTTTGAAGCGAAATTGTTCCTTTCGGGGGGTATTGCAACTTTTCGGCATTTTGAGGAGAAATTGTTCGTTTGGGGGGGGGTATTGCAAATTTTTTTCATTTTGAGGCGAAATTGTTCCTTTGGGGGGGTATTGCAACTTTTTGGCATTTTGAAGCGAAATTGTTCCTTTGGGGGGGTATTGCAATTTTTTGCCATTTTGAGGCGAAATTGTTCCTTTGGGGGGTATTGCAACTTTTGGCCATTTTGAAGAAAAATTGTTCCTTTGGGGGGGTATTGCAATTTTTTGCCATTTTGAGGCGAAATTGTTCCTTTGGGGGGTATTGCAACTTTTGGCCATTTTGAAGCGAAATTGTTCCTTTGGGGGGGTATTGCAACTTTTCGGCATTTTGAGGCGAAATTGTTCCCTTGGGGGGGTATTGCAATTTTTTGCCATTTTGAGGCGAAATTGTTCCTTTGGGGGGGTATTGCAACGTTTGGCCATTTTGAAGCGAAATTGTTCCTTTGGGGGGGTATTGCAACTTTTCGGCATTTTGAGGCGAAATTGTTCCCTTGGGGGGGTATTGCAATTTTTTGCCATTTTGAGGCGAAATTGTTCCTTTGGGGGGGTATTGCAACGTTGGGCCATTTTGAAGCGAAATTGTTCCTTTCGGGGGGTATTGCAACTTTTCGGCATTTTGAGGCGAAACTGTTCCTTTGGGGGGGTATTGCAATTTTTTTTCCATTTTGAGGCGAAATTGTTCCTTTGGGGGGGTATTGCAACTTTTGGCCATTTTGAAGCGAAATTGTACCTTTGGGGGGGTATTGCAATTTTTTGCCATTTTGAGGCGAAATTGTTCCTTTGGTGGGTATTGCAACTTTTGGCCATTTTGAAGCGAAATTGTTCCTTTGGGGGGGTAGTGCAACTTTTGGCCATTTTGAGGCGAAATTGTTCCTTTGGGGGGGTATTGCAACTTTTGGCCATTTTGAAGCGAAATTGTTCCTTTCGGGGCGTATTGCAACTTTTTGGCATTTTGAGGCGAAATTGTTCCTTTGGGGGGGTATTGCAATTTTTTTTCCATTTTGAAGCGAAATTGTACCTTTGGGGGGGTATTGCAACTTTTCGGCATTTTGAAGCGAAATTGTTCCTTTGGAGGGGTATTGCAATTTTTTGCCATTTTGAGGCGAAATTGTTCCTTTGGGGGGGTATTGCAACTTTTGGCCATTTTGAAGCGAAATTGTTCCTTTGGGGGGGTATTGTAACTTTTGACCATTTTGAAGCGAAAATGTTCCTTTGGGGGTATTGCAATTTTTTGCCATTTTGAGGCGAAATTGTTCCTTTGGGGGGGTATTGCAACTTTTGGCCATTTTGAAGCGAAATTGTTCCTTTGGGGGGGTATTGCAACTTTTGGCCATTTTGAAGCGAAATTGTTCCTTTGGGGGGGTATTGCAACTTTTCGGCATTTTGAAGCGAAATTGTTCCTTTGGGGGGGTATTGCAACTTTTGGCCATTTTGAAGCGAAATTGTTCCTTTGGGGGGGTATTGCAACTTTTGACCATTTTGAAGCAAAATTGTTCCTTTGGGGGGTATTGCAATTTTTTTCCATTTTGAAGCCAAATTGTTCCTTTGGGGGGTATTGTAATTTTTTGCCATTTTGAGGCGAAATTGTTCCTTTGGGGGGGTATTGCAATTTTTTTTCATTTTGAGGCGAAATTTTTCCTTTGGGGGGTATTGCAACTTTTGGCCATTTTGAAGCGAAATTGTTCCTTTCGGGGGGTATTGAAAATTTTTTTTCATTTTGAGGCGAAATTGTTTCTTTGGGGGGGTATTGCAACTTTTGGCCATTTTGAAGCGAAATTGTTCCTTTGGGGGGGTATTGAAACTTTTCGGCATTTTGAGGCGAAATTGTTCCTTTGGGGGGGTATTGCAATTTTTTGCCATTTTGAGGCGAAATTGTTCCTTTGGGGGGGTATTGCAACTTTTGGCCATTTTGAAGCGAAATTGTTCCTTTCGGGGGTATTGCAACTATTCGGCATTTTGAGGCGAAATTGTTCCTTTGGGGGGGTATTGCAAATTTTTTTTCATTTTGAGGCGAAATGTTCCTTTGGGGGGGGTATTGCAACTTTTGGCCATTTTGAAGCGAAATTGTTCCTTTCGGGGGGTATTGCAACTTTTCGGCATTTTGAGACGAAATTGTTCCTTTGGGGGGTAATGCAATTTTTTGCCATTTTGAGGCGAAATTGTTCCTTTGGGGGGTATTGCAACTTTTGGCCATTTTGAAGCGAAATTGTTCCTTTCGGGGGTTATTGCAACTTTTTGGCATTTTGAGGCGAAATTGTTCCTTTGGGGGGGTATTGCAAATTTTTTTTCATTTTGAGGCGAAATTGTTCCTTTGGGGGGGTATTGCAATTTTTTGCCATTTTGAGGCGAAATTGTTCCTTTGGGGGGGTATTGCAACTTTTGGCCATTTTGAAGCGAAATTGTACCTTTCGGGGGGTATTGCAACTTTTCGGCATTTTGAGGAGAAATTGTTCCTTTGGGGGAGTATTGCAAATTTTTTTTCATTTTGAGGCGAAATTGTTCCTTTGGGGGGGTATTGCAACTTTTCGGCATTTTTAAGCGAAATTGTTCCTTTGGGGGGGTATTGCAATTTTTTGCCATTTTGAGGCGAAATTGTTCCTTTCGGGGGGTATTGCAACTTTTTGGCATTTTGAGGCGAAATTGTTCCTTTGGGGGGTTATTGCAACTTTTGGCCATTTTGAAGCGAAATTGTACCTTTGGGGGGGTATTGCAACTTTTTGGCATTTTGAAGCGAAATTGTTCCTTTGGGGGTATTGCAATTTTTTGCCATTTTGAGGCGAAATTGTTCCTTTGGGGGGGTATTTCAATTTTTGGCCATTTTGAAGCGAAATTGTTCCTTTGGGGGGGTATTGCAACTTTTGGCCATTTTGAAGCGAAATTGTTCCTTTGGGGGGGTATTGCAACTTTTCGGCATTTTGAGGCGAAATTGTTCCTTTGCGGGGGTATTGCAACTTTTGGCCATTTTGAAGAGAAATTGTTCCTTTGGGGGGTATTGCAACTTTTGGCCATTTTGAGGCGAAATTGTTCCTTTCGTGGGGTATTGCAACTTTTCGGCATTTTGAAGCGAAATTGTTCCTTTGGGGGGTATTGCAACTTTTGGCCATTTTGAAGCGAAATTGTTCCTTTGGGGGGTATTGCAACTTTTGGCCATTTTGAAGCGAAATTGTTCCTTTCGGGGGGTATTGCAACTTTTCGGCATTTTGAGGCGAAATTGTTCCTTTGGGGGGGTATTGCAATTTTGGCCATTTTGAAGCGAAATTGTTCCTTTCGGGGGGTATTGCAATTTTTTTTTCATTTTGAGGCGAAATTGTTCCTTTGGGGGGGTATTGCAACTTTTGGCCATTTTGAAGCGAAATTGTTCCTTTCGGGGGGTATTGCAACTTTTCGGCATTTTGAGGCGAAATTGTTCCTTTGGGGGGGTATTGCAAATTTTTTTTCATTTTGAGGCGAAATTGTTCCTTTGGGTGGGTATTGCAATTTTTTGCCATTTTGAGGCGAAATTTTTCCTTTGGGGGGGTATTGCAACTTTTGGCCATTTTGAAGCGAAATTGTACCTTTGGGGGGTATTGCAATTTTTTGCCATTTTGAGGCGAAATTGTTCCTTTGGGGGGGTATTGCAACTTTTGGCCATTTTGAAGCGAAATTGTTCCTTTGGGGGGGTATTGCAACTTTTGGCCATTTTGAAGCGCAATTGTTCCTTTGGGGGGGTATTGCAACTTTTCGGCATTTTGAGGCGAAATTGTTCCTTTGGGGGGGGTATTGCAACTTTTGGCCATTTTGAAGCGAAATTGTTCCTTTGGGGGGGTATTGCAATTTTTTGCCATTTTGAGGCGAACTTGTTTCTTTGGGGGGGTATTGCAAGTTTTGGCCATTTTGAAGCGAAATTGTTCCTTTCGGGGGTATGGCAACTTTTCGGCATTTTGAGGCGAAATTGTTCCTTTGGGGGGGTATTGCAATTTTTTTTCCATTTTGAGGCGAAATTGTTCCTTTAGGGGGGTATTGCAACTTTTGGCCATTTTGAAGCGAAATTGTACTTTTGGGGGGGTATTGCAACTTTTTGGCATTTTGAAGCGAAATTGTTCCTTTGGAGGGGTATTGCAATTTTTTGCCATTTTGAGGCGAAATTGTTCCTTTGGGGGGGTATTGCAACTTTTGGCCATTTTGAAGCGAAATTGTTCCTTTGGGGGGGGGTATTGCAATTTTTTGCCATTTTGAGGCGAAATTGTTCCTTTGGGGGGGTATTGCAACTTTTGTCCATTTTGAAGCGAAATTGTTCCTTTGGGGGGGTATTGCAACTTTTGACCATTTTGAAGCGAAATTGTTCCTTTGGGGGGGTATTGCAACTTTTGGCCATTTTGAAGCGAAATTGTTCCTTTGGGGGGGTATTGCAACTTTTCGGCATTTTTTTTTTTTTATCATAAAGGTTTTTATTGAGTTTTCAGAAAAATACAAACTTCTCATACAACAACATCAAGAACAGGAGCATTGAGTAGCAAGAGGTGGAATAGCCTCGAGCCATTATCAGAATATCAATCTGGGACATTAAATACCCCTTACAACAACAACCTGAACATAGGAGCAGGGAGGGAGGGGGGAAAGAGAGGGGGTGGGGGAAGCAGCTCTACAAGACATTCTTAGGCATAATCAATTTATTTATGGTGTAGGTGTCGGTATCTGGGGGAGGGCCGTTGCATAAAGGGAAGTGGCCCACGGGTGCCATTGTTTAAGTCTCGCCGTTCTCTTCTCTAGGTTGGGGGCCAAGTTGGTTTCGTATAGCCAGTGTAGGTTGATCCTCTCAATTAGATCTCTTTTTGTAGGGGGGCTCACCGACCTCCACTTGTATGCCACACAGTACCTGCCAGCTATGAGAATGTGAGAAATGATGTTTTTTAAAAGATCCGGGATCCCATCTAAGCCAATGTGTAGCACCGCTAAGGTTGGGTTTGGAGAATGGCGGAGACTAGTAACCTCATGGATTAGATTGAACACCTCCTGCCAGAAGTTAGATAACTTAGGGCAAAACCACCACATATGACATAAGGTGCCCCTGTGGTTGCAGCCCCTCCAGCACAGTGGTGACACATGTGGGGAAAAAGAAGCCAGTTTAGTAGGGGAGTTGTACCACCTCAGATGAACCTTTTTTAATTGCTCTATATGATTGAGACAAGAAGAGAACTTGTGGATCCATTTTGAGGCCGCGAACCATTCTTGCGGCGGAAGCGGAGAAGCTAGATCTTTTTCCCATTTGAGCATATACGGCAATTGTTTGTCCGGTTGTGGGGAGTTTAGCATATTATGGATATATGAAAGGCCTTTGATTTTGCTATTTTGAAAGAATTTTTTAATTGAGGCGTGGTCAGCTGTCGTGGGAGCCGGGAGATGAGGAGCGGACTGAAGAAAGTGACGTATTTGAAAAAACTGGAATAGACTGTGTCGGGGAAGGTTAAATTTATCACACATTTCTGAGTACGGGAGTAGGACGCCTTCTCTATAGAGATCTGCTAGGGTGATTGGACCTCCACGTGTCCAGGCGGCAAGATTCAAGTTCGGAATGAAGGCTTCTAGCGATCTAAGGGGAATGATGGGACCTAAAGCATGTGACACTGGCTTGCTCCACAAGGACCAAGCTTTCTTTAGAGCTGCTGTGGTGGGTAGAAGATCGCCGGGGGGCGAAGGGGTTAGGAGCAGGGAGTCTATGAATTGTTTAGGGGAGTGGACCTGTGCCCAGGTGTACTCAATCTGTAACCATCTTAAGTCTGAATCATTCCTCCACCAATCTCGAGCCGGTTCCAGGATAGCGGCTCTGTGGTATGTTAGAATATTAGGAATACCCATTCCTCCACCACTTAACGGGGCATGCATGCATCTCAGGGCTATTCTAGGTTTTTTCCCAGCCCATATAAATTTACTCATTAGCGAATGAATTTTGGTGAGATACCGTTGCGGAATTGTTAGGGGCAGGCACCGAAGTAAGTAGATAATTTTTGGGAGGCAGATCATTTTAAAGGTCTGCATTCTCGCCACCCAAGAGAGCGGGAGAAGAGAAAGGCGAGTAAGTTCTCTATCCAGTGAGGTGTGCAGGGTCAGCAGATTTTTCCGGATCACGGAGTGTAGCGGGGCCAGTATAATACCCAGGTAGGGGATACCCTCGTCTTCCCATTTGAAAGGGTAAAGATGAGAAAGAGTGGCTCTAGTTGAGGCGGGCAGGAAGAGCGGAAAAATTAAGGACTTGGTAATATTAAGCTTGTAATACGAGACTTGAGCGAAGGAGGACAGGATCTCCATTACGTGTTTTAGGGACACCTCTACATTAGTGCAGGATAAAATCACATCATCCGCATATAGACTGATCACATGGTTTGTACTCCCCACTCGAATCCCCGAGATCCGAGGGCATTCACGGATAGTCTGCGCCAGAGGCTCTATAGCAAGGGCATAGATGATAGGGGAGAGCGGACACCCCTGGCGTGTCCCATTGGATAATTCAAAACTCCGAGATATAAATCCGGATGCCAGAACTTTGGCGTTAGGGTTAGAGTATAGTGCCATTATGGCGGTAAGTATGGGGCCTTCAAATCCAAACTTGGCCAGTACAGATTTCAGATATCCCCAGTGCACCCTGTCAAACGCCTTCTCTGCGTCCAAGGACAGGAATACACTGGGGATTTTCCTCCCCTCAGCCACCGCAATCAGGTCCAGCATACGTCTCGTCCCATCTTTCGCCTGCCTCCCCGCCACAAACCCCACTTGATCCGGGGAAATCAGTGATGGAAGGACTTTATGTATTCTAGCTGAGATTATTTTGGCGTACAATTTTAAGTCGCAGTTTAGGAGGGATATTGGCCTGAAGTTTCCTGGTGATGTAGGGGGTTTTCCTGGCTTTGGCAGGGTAGTTATAATGGCCTCTAGATTATTTGGTGAAATATCTGCTGTGGCTCGCCAAGAGGAGAAAAGTCTCAGGAGGAAAGGAGACAGGGTTTCAGTGAATTGCCTATAATAGGAGTTAGTGAGGCCGTCTGGGCCTGGAGCTGAATTTCTTTTGGCTGTGATCACCGCCTGGCGAACCTCTTCCAGGGAGAAAGGGGAATTTAGTTGCTCTAGATGTACTGTAGATAACCGAGGAAGATTAATATTGTTTAAGAAGGAATTAATTGCCGATTGGGTAGGCTTTGGGGCAGTGGGGTCATTTTTAAGGTTGTAGAGAGACTGATAAAAATCAGCGAATGCATTGGCTATTTCCGTTGGGTTGCGTATTGTGGCATTAGAACCCGTCACGAGGTATTCAATTTTGTTTTGCATTTCTCGTTTTTTAACCCTCCTGGCTAGTAAGGCACCCGCCCTGTCACCCATCATATAGTACCGCTGTTTGAGGGATCTTAAATTTTTCTCATAGTCTACCATCAGCAATTGGCGGAGCTGTGTTCTTAGTTTCCTGAGTTCGTCAGATGTTGACATGTTTGGGGCAGATTTATTGTGGGCTTCTAAAAGCGCTATGTGGGACAGTAGAGCTTTGGAAGTTGCCTGACGCCTCCTTTTCTCCCTAGTGGCAATTTTGATGAATGACCCCCTAATAAAGGCCTTGTGTGCAGACCATAGCGTTTCCTCTGTCACCTCCTTGTTGTCATTAAATTTAAAAAACTCTGCGAGGTCGGCCTGCAACTCCTCAGAGAGTTGTCTACAGGCCAGGAGGGAGTCATTCATGCGCCACCGGGTAAAAACGGGCGTGCGGCTTTGCTCCTGGACTGTCAGGTATATGGGGGCATGGTCCGACCAAGCTATAAGTCCAATTTTTGAATCTGAGCAATCCAAAATAAGTGAGCTTTCAACCAGAAAGTAGTCCAATCTGCTGTATGAGGTGAACCGAGGTGAGAAGAATGTGTAGTCCCTCTCATTTGCATGTTGGTATCTCCATATATCATGGAGATGCCTTTCTGAAATTATTGTGCTCATTTCCTTCCTCTTTACAGCAGTATTGGAGCAATCCAGAGTGCTGGACATTAACATGTTAAAATCCCCGCAGATTATTTGCTTACCCTCTGTAACGGATGAAAGCTTGGAAAGAAACCTCCGCAGAAAGCTGATCTGACCAGAGTTGGGGGCGTAAAGGGTTGCAATAGTATACTTAGAGCCATTTATGGAGCAATTAATAATGGCGTATCTACCTTCAGGGTCTAAATGTTGGGAATGTAGTGTGAACGCAACAGTATTTTTTACACAAATGAATACTCCAGCCTTTTTTTTTTTCCCACAAGCCAGCAGTATGAAAGGAAATTTAGCATTATTTAACCTGTGCGAGTCCCCCTGGAGGAGATGAGACTCTTGACCACAAATCACGTCACATTTGGATTTAACCACTTCCCGCCAAAACATGGATCTCTTGGCCGGCGAGTTCAGGCCCCTAACATTTATAGACATACAGTTCAATACCATTGTACATGAAAAAAAGTCTCTTGCCTAGAGCTGCGGGGGGAGAAAGGAAGGTTAGCCAGGAAAGAGGTAACACTGACAACATTAACATCACTAACATTACTGATGTAGGGAGCATCAGTCCACATAGAAAAAAGCCCAAAAAGGGGGCCTGCGGTATGGTGGAAATGTACCGCCATGGGGGCTCAGGGTCCTGGTTGAACAGAACCAGCGGACCTTAAAAGTAGCAACTAAGTCTCAGCCGCGACTCAGACATATCACATAACTCACGCGACGGACCAATCTTCATTCACTTTATCCCTTTGGGATGATCCTGTGGCTCTTGGAGATCTGGCCGGGAGATTTGCCATGTTCCATGAGGATAGGAGCTTTGCCAACTGTTGTGGGGAATGGCAGACGTGGGTGTTTCCTGCACGGAAAAGCAGGATCTTTACAGGGAAACCCCATCTATAGGATATAGCTTCATCCCTGAGAATTTTGGTATAAGGGGCAAATTCCCTCCTTTTTGCCAGGGTTCCTGCAGACAGATCCGGAAAAATGGACAGGTGCCGGAATTGCTCAGACAGAGGCGGCCTCCTTCTCAGGGCTTGCAGCAGGGCTTCTTTGGTCTTGTAAAAGTGCAGGCGAGCCAAAGTGTCCCGGGGGGCATCAGCACTGAGGGATTTAGGCTTAGGGACTCTGTGTATTCTGTCCACCAGGAAATCAGTTGCAGACAGGTCTGGGAGCAGCTCCTGCAGCAAGGAGCCTAGAAAGCTCTGCAGCCCCTTGTCTGGTATGGCCTCTGGAATTCCTCTGATTCTTATGTTGTTTCTGCGGGACCTGTCCTCTAAATCCAAGACCTTGGTATGGAGCTTTTGCACTTGTTCCTCCAGTGCTGCATTGGCATCAATGAGGCTATTGTGTGACTTTGTCAGCTCCTGCATTTTAGTTTCAATGTGTGCTGTGCGACTGCCTATGGCAGTGATATCTCCCCTCAGCTCAGCCACCATATCTTTCCAATCCTGCTGCAGTGATGAGCGGAGGGCACTGAGCAGTTTCTGCATGGTACCTTTGGTAAGCGGTATATCTGCAGCGTCTGTGTCCAAGTCTGGGCCTGCTGTGGATCCCCTCCTGGATGAGCGTGAGGAAGCTGTGGAGGAGGATGCTGCTGCCATTTTCCCTCGTCCCGTGCTGGAGAAGAAGTCTGTAACTTTCGCCGGGGACGGCTTCTTCTGGGACTTTCCCCTTGGCATGCCACGTTCCTGGGTACCTCCGCAGCACTTTCCCCCCGTGTGCAGAGAGATTGGTGCCACTGGTGAGCCGCAGTGAGCCGGTTAGGAGTCGAGGTGGCTGGAGCTCAGCACCTAGGTGACCGGTGCCATTAGCAAGCAGGCCACGCCCCAACTTTTCGGCATTTTGAGGAGAAATTGTTCCTTTGGGGGGGTATTGCAACTTTTGGCCATTTTGAAGCGAAATTGTTCCTTTGGGGGGGTATTGCAACTTTTCGGCATTTTGAAGCGAAATTGTTCCTTTGGGGGGGTATTGCAACTTTTGGCCATTTTGAATCGAAATTGTTCCTTTGGGGGGCTATTGCAACTTTTGACCATTTTGAAGCGAAATTTTTCCTTTCGGGGGGTATTGCAACTTTTCGGCATTTTGAGGCGAAATTGTTCCTTTGGGGGGGTATTGCAACTTTTGGCCATTTTGAAGCGAAATTGTTCCTTTGGGGTTATTGTAATTTTTTGCCATTTTGAGGCGAAATTGTTCCTTTGGGGGGGTATTGCAACTTTTGGCCATTTTGAAGCGAAATTGTTCCTTTCGGGGGGTATTGCAACTTTTCGGCATTTTGAGGCGAAATTGTTCCTTTGGGTAAGTATTTCAACTTTTGGCCATTTTGAAGCGAAATTGTTCCTTTGTGGGGTATTGCAACTTTTCGGCATTTTGAAGCGAAATTGTTCCTTTGGGTGGGTATTGCAATTTTTTTACATTTTGAGGCGAAATTGTTCCTTTGGGGGGTATTGCAATTTTTTGCCATTTTGAGACAAAAGTGTTCCTTTGGGGGGGTATTGCAACTTTTGGCCATTTTGAAGCGAAATTGTTCCTTTGGGGGGGTATTGCAACTTTTGGCCATTTTGAAGCGAAATTGTTCCTTTGGGGGGGTATTGCAACTTTTCGGCATTTTGAGGCGAAATTGTTCCTTTGGGGGGGTATTGCAACTTTTGGCCATTTTGAAGCGAAATTGTTCCTTTGGGGGGGTATTGCAATTTTTTGCCATTTTGAGGCGAAATTGTTCCTTTGGGGGGGTATTGCAACTTTTGGCCATTTTGAAGCGAAATTGTTCCTTTCGGGGGGTATTGCAACTTTTCGGCATTTTGAGGCGAAATTGTTCCTTTGGGGGGGTATTGCAATTTTTTTTCCATTTTGAGGCGAAATTGTTCCTTTGGGGGGGTATTGCAACTTTTGACCATTTTGAAGCGAAATTGTTCCTTTGGGGGGGTATTGCAATTTTTTGCCATTTTGAGGCGAAATTGTTCCTTTGGGGGGGTATTGCAACTTTTGGCCATTTTGAAGCAAAATTGTTCCTTTGGGGGGGTATTGCAACTTTTGGCCATTTTGAAGCGAAATTGTTTCTTTGGGGGGGTATTGCAACTTTTCGGTATTTTCAAGCGAAATTGTTCCTTTGGGGGGGTTTTGGTATTTTTTGCCATTTTGAGGCGAAATTGTTCCTTTGGGGGGGTATTGCAACTTTTGGCCATTTTGAAGCGAAATTGTTCCTTTCGGGGGGTATTGCAACTTTTCTGCATTTTGAGGCGAAATTGTTCCTTTGGGGGGGTATTGCAATTTTTTGACATTTTGAGGCGAAATTGTTCCTTTGGGGGGGTATTGCAACTTTTGGCCATTTTGAAGCGAAATTGTTCTTTTCGGGTGGTATTGCAACTTTTCGGCATTTTGAGGCGAAATTGTTCCTTTGGGGGGGTATTGCAATTTTTTTTCCATTTTGAGGCGAAATTGTTCCTTTGGGGGGGTATTGCAACTTTTGGCCATTTTGAAGCGAAATTGTACCTTTGGAGGGGTATTGCAATTTTTTGCAATTTTCAGGCGAAATTGTTCCTTGGGGGGGGTATTGCAACTTTTGGCCATTTTGAAGCGAAATTGTTCCTTTTGGGGGGTATTGCAATTTTTTGCCATTTTGAGGCGAAATTGTTCCTTTGGGGGGTATTGCAACTTTTGGCCATTTTGAAGCGAAATTGTTCCTTTGGGGGGGTATTGCAACTTTTGACCATTTTGAAGCGAAATTGTTCCTTTGGGGGGAATTGCAATTTTTTGCCATTTTGAGCCGAAATTGTTCCTTTGGGGGGGTATTGCAACTTTTGGCCATTTTGAAGCAAAATTGTTCCTTTGGGGGGGTATTGCAACTTTTCGACATTTTGAAGCGAAATTGTTCCTTTGGGGGGTATTGCAACTTTTGGCCATTTTGAAGCGAAATTGTTCCTTTGGCGGGGTATTGCAACTTTTGGCCATTTTGAAGCGAAATTGTTCCTTTGTGGGGTATTGCAACTTTTCGGCATTTTGAAGCGAAATTGTTCCTTTGGGGGGGTTTTGGTATTTTTTGCCAATTTGAGGCGAATTTGTTCCTTTGGGGGGGTATTGCAACTTTTGGCCATTTTGAAGCGAAATTGTTCCTTTCGGGGGGTATTGCAACTTTTCGGCATTTTGAGGCGAAATTGTTCCTTTGGGGGGGTATTGCAATTTTTTTTCCATTTTGAGGCGAAATTGTTCCTTTGGGGGGGTATTGCAACTTTTGGCCATTTTGAAGCGAAATTGTACTTTTGGGGGGGTATTGCAACTTTTCGTCATTTTGAAGCGAAATTGTTCCTTTGGAGGGGTATTGCAATTTTTTGCCATTTTGAGGCGAAATTGTTCCTTTGGGGGGGTATTGCAACTTTTCGCCATTTTGAAGCGAAATTGTTCCTTTGGGGGGGTATTGCAATTTTTTGCCATTTTGAGGCGAAATTGTTCCTTTGGGGGGTATTGCAATTTTTTGCCATTTTGAGGCGAAATTGTTCCTTTGGGGGGGTATTGCAACTTTTGGCCATTTTGAAGCGAAATTGTTCCTTTGGGGGGGTATTGCAACCTTTGGCCATTTTGAAGCGAAATTGTTCCTTTGGGGGGGTATTGCAACTTTTGGCCATTTTGAAGCGAAATTGTTCCTTTGGGGGGGTATTGCAACTTTTCGGCATTTTGAGGAGAAATTGTTCCTTTGGGGGGGTATTGCAACTTTTGACCATTTTGAAGCGAAATTTTTCCTTTCGGGGGGTATTGCAACTTTTCGGCATTTTGAGGCGAAATTGTTCCTTTGGGGGGGTATTGCAACTTTTGGCCATTTTGAAGCGAAATTGTTCCTTTGGGGTTATTGTAATTTTTTGCCATTTTGAGGCGAAATTGTTCCTTTGGGGGGGTATTGCAACTTTTGGCCATTTTGAAGCGAAATTGTTCCTTTCGGGGGGTATTGCAACTTTTCGGCATTTTGAGGCGAAATTTTTCCTTTGGGGGAGTATTGCAACTTTTGGCCATTTTGAAGCGAAATTGTTCCTTTGGCGGGGTATTGCAACTTTTGGCCATTTTGAAGCGAAATTGTTCCTTTGTGGGGTATTGCAACTTTTCGGCATTTTGAAGCGAAATTGTTCCTTTGGGGGGATATTGCAATTTTTTTACATTTTGAGGCGAAATTGTTCCTTTGGGGGGTATTGCAACTTTTGGCCATTTTGAAGCGAAATTGTTCCTTTCAGGGGGTATTGCAACTTTTCGGCATTTTGAGGCGAAATTGTTCCTTTGGGGGGTATTGCAACTTTTGGCCATTTTGAAGCGAAATTGTTCCTTTCGGGGGGTATTGCAACTTTTCGGCATTTTGAGGCGAAATTGTTCCTTTGGGGGGGTATTGCAAATTTTTTTTCATTTTGAGGCGAAATTGTTCCTTTGGGGGGTATTGCAATTTTTTGTCATTTTGAGGCGAAATTGTTCCTTTGGGGGGGTATTGCAACTTTTCGCCATTTTGAAGCGAAATTGTTCCTTTGGGGGGGGTATTGCAACTTTTGGCCTTTTTAAAGCGAAATTGTTCCTTTGGGGGCGGTATTGCAACTTTTCGGCATTTTGAGGCGAAATTGTTCCTTTGGGGGGGTATTGCAATTTTTTTTCCATTTTGAGGCGAAATTGTTCCTTTGGGGGGGTATTGCAACTTTTGGCCATTTTGAGGCGAAATTGTGCCTTTGGGGGGGTATTGCAACTTTTGGCCATTTTGAAGCGAAATTGTTCCTTTGGGGGGGTATTGCAATTTTTTGCCATTTTGAGGCGAAATTGTTCCTTTGGGGGGGTATTGCAACTTTTGGCCATTTTGAAGCGAAATTGTTCCTTTGGGGGGGTATTGCAACTTTTGGCCATTTTGAAGCGAAATTGTTCCTTTGGGGGGGTATTGCAACTTTTGGCCTTTTTGAAGCGAAATTGTTCCTTTGGGGGGGTATTGCAACTTTTGGCCATTTTGAAGCGAAATTGTTCCTTTGGGGGGGTATTGCAACTTTTGGCCTTTTTGAAGCGAAATTGTTCCTTTGGGGGGGTATTGCAACTTTTCGGCATTTTGAGGCGAAATTGTTCCTTTGGGGGGTATTGCAATTTTTTTTCCATTTTGAAGCGAAATTGTTCCCTTGGGGGGGTATTGCAACTTTTGGCCATTTTGAAGCGAAATTGTACCTTTGAGGGGGTATTGCAACTTTTCGGCATTTTGAAGGGAAATTGTTCCTTTGGAGGGGTATTGCAATTTTTTGCCATTTTGAGGCGAAATTGTTCCTTTGGGGGGGTATTGCAACTTTTGGCCATTTTGAAGCGAAATTGTTCCTTTCGGGGGGTATTGCAACTTTTCGGCATTTTGAGGCGAAATTGTTCCTTTGGGTGGGTATTTCAACTTTTGGCCATTTTGAAGCGAAATTGTTCCTTTGTGGGGTATTGCAACTTTTCGGCATTTTGAGGCGAAATTGTTCCTTTGGGTGGGTATTGCAATTTTTTTACATTTTGAGGCGAAATTGTTCCTTTGGGGGGTATTGCAATTTTTTGCCATTTTGAGGCAAAAGTGTTCCTTTGGGGGGGTATTGCAACTTTTGGCCATTTTGAAGCGAAATTGTTCCTTTGGGGGGGTATTGCAACTTTTGGCCATTTTGAAGCGAAATTGTTCCTTTGGGGGGGTATTGCAACTTTTCGGCATTTTGAGGCGAAATTGTTCCTTTGGGGGGGTATTGCAACTTTTGGCCATTTTGAAGCGAAATTGTTCCTTTGGGGGGGTATTGCAATTTTTTGCCATTTTGAGGCGAAATTGTTCCTTTGGGGGGGTATTGCAACTTTTGGCCATTTTGAAGCGAAATTGTTCCTTTCGGGGGGTATTGCAACTTTTCGGCATTTTGAGGCGAAATTGTTCCTTTGGGGGGGTATTGCAATTTTTTTTCCATTTTGAGGCGAAATTGTTCCTTTGGGGGGGTATTGCAACTTTTGACCATTTTGAAGCGAAATTGTTCCTTTGGGGGGGTATTGCAATTTTTTGCAATTTTGAGGCGAAATTGTTCCTTTGGGGGGGTATTGCAACTTTTGGCCATTTTGAAGCAAAATTGTTCCTTTGGGGGGGTATTGCAACTTTTGGCCATTTTGAAGCGAAATTGTTCCTTTGGGGGGGTATTGCAACTTTTCGGTATTTTCAAGCGAAATTGTTCCTTTGGGGGGGTTGTGGTATTTTTTGCCATTTTGAGGCGAAATTGTTCCTTTGGGGGGGTATTGCAACTTTTCTGCATTTTGAGGCGAAATTGTTCCTTTGGGGGGGTATTGCAATTTTTTGACATTTTGAGGCGAAATTGTTCCTTTGGGGGGGTATTGCAACTTTTGGCCATTTTGAAGCGAAATTGTTCTTTTCGGGTGGTATTGCAACTTTTCGGCATTTTGAGGCGAAATTGTTCCTTTGGGTGGGTATTTCAACTTTTGGCCATTTTGAAGCGAAATTGTTCCTTTGTGGGGTATTGCAACTTTTCGGCATTTTGAGGCGAAATTGTTCCTTTGGGTGGGTATTGCAATTTTTTTACATTTTGAGGCGAAATTGTTCCTTTGGGGGGTATTGCAATTTTTTGCCATTTTGAGGCAAAAGTGTTCCTTTGGGGGGGTATTGCAACTTTTGGCCATTTTGAAGCGAAATTGTTCCTTTGGGGGGGTATTGCAACTTTTGGCCATTTTGAAGCGAAATTGTTCCTTTGGGGGGGTATTGCAACTTTTCGGCATTTTGAGGCGAAATTGTTCCTTTGGGGGGGTATTGCAACTTTTGGCCATTTTGAAGCGAAATTGTTCCTTTGGGGGGGTATTGCAATTTTTTGCCATTTTGAGGCGAAATTGTTCCTTTGGGGGGGTATTGCAACTTTTGGCCATTTTGAAGCGAAATTGTTCCTTTCGGGGGGTATTGCAACTTTTCGGCATTTTGAGGCGAAATTGTTCCTTTGGGGGGGTATTGCAATTTTTTTTCCATTTTGAGGCGAAATTGTTCCTTTGGGGGGGTATTGCAACTTTTGACCATTTTGAAGCGAAATTGTTCCTTTGGGGGGGTATTGCAATTTTTTGCAATTTTGAGGCGAAATTGTTCCTTTGGGGGGGTATTGCAACTTTTGGCCATTTTGAAGCAAAATTGTTCCTTTGGGGGGGTATTGCAACTTTTGGCCATTTTGAAGCGAAATTGTTCCTTTGGGGGGGTATTGCAACTTTTCGGTATTTTCAAGCGAAATTGTTCCTTTGGGGGGGTTGTGGTATTTTTTGCCATTTTGAGGCGAAATTGTTCCTTTGGGGGGGTATTGCAACTTTTCTGCATTTTGAGGCGAAATTGTTCCTTTGGGGGGGTATTGCAATTTTTTGACATTTTGAGGCGAAATTGTTCCTTTGGGGGGGTATTGCAACTTTTGGCCATTTTGAAGCGAAATTGTTCTTTTCGGGTGGTATTGCAACTTTTGGCCATTTTGAAGCGAAATTGTACCTTTGGAGGGGTATTGCAATTTTTTGCCATTTTCAGGCGAAATTGTTCCTTGGGGGGGGTATTGCAACTTTTGGCCATTTTGAAGCGAAATTGTTCCTTTTGGGGGGTATTGCAATTTTTTGCCATTTTGAGGCGAAATTGTTCCTTTGGGGGGTATTGCAACTTTTGGCCATTTTGAAGCGAAATTGTTCCTTTGGGGGGAATTGCAATTTTTTGCCATTTTGAGCCGAAATTGTTCCTTTGGGGGGGTATTGCAACTTTTGGCCATTTTGAAGCAAAATTGTTCCTTTGGGGGGTATTGCAACTTTTCGGCATTTTGAAGCGAAATTGTTCCTTTGGGGGGTATTGCAACTTTTGGCCATTTTGAAGCGAAATTGTTCCTTTGGCGGTGTATTGCAAATTTTGGCCATTTTGAAGCGACATTGTTCCTTTGTGGGGTATTGCAACTTTTCGGCATTTTGAAGCGAAATTGTTCCTTTGGGGGGGTTTTGGTATTTTTTGCCAATTTGAGGCGAAATTGTTCCTTTGGGGGGGTATTGCAACTTTTGGCCATTTTGAAGCGAAATTGTTCCTTTCGGGGGGTATTGCAACTTTTCGGCATTTTGAGGCGAAATTGTTCCTTTGGGGGGGTATTGCAATTTTTTTTCCATTTTGAGGCGAAATTGTTCCTTTGGGGGGGTATTGCAACTTTTGGCCATTTTGAAGCGAAATTGTACTTTTGGGGGGGTATTGCAACTTTTCGTCATTTTGAAGCAAAATTGTTCCTTTGGAGGGGTATTGCAATTTTTTGCCATTTTGAGGCGAAATTGTTCCTTTGGGGGGGTATTGCAACTTTTCGCCATTTTGAAGCGAAATTGTTCCTTTGGGGGGGTATTGCAATTTTTTGCCATTTTGAGGCGAAATTGTTCCTTTGGGGGGGTATTGCAACTTTTGGCCATTTTGAAGCGAAATTGTTCCTTTGGGGGGTATTGCAATTTTTTGCCATTTTGAGGCGAAATTGTTCCTTGGGGGGGTATTGCAACTTTTGGCCATTTTGAAGCGAAATTGTTCCTTTGGGGGGGTATTGCAACTTTTGGCCATTTTGAAGCGAAATTGTTCCTTTGGGGGGGTATTGCAACTTTTGGCCATTTTGAAGCGAAATTGTTCCTTTGGGGGGGTATTGCAACTTTTCGGCATTTTGAGGAGAAATTGTTCCTTTGGGGGGGTATTGCAACTTTTGACCATTTTGAAGCGAAATTTTTCCTTTCGGGGGGTATTGCAACTTTTCGGCATTTTGAGGCGAAATTGTTCCTTTGGGGGGGTATTGCAACTTTTGGCCATTTTGAAGCGAAATTGTTCCTTTGGCGGGGTATTGCAACTTTTGGCCATTTTGAAGCGAAATTGTTCCTTTGTGGGGTATTGCAACTTTTCGGCATTTTGAAGCGAAATTGTTCCTTTGGGGGGATATTGCAATTTTTTTACATTTTGAGGCGAAATTGTTCCTTTGGGGGGTATTGCAACTTTTGGCCATTTTGAAGCGAAATTGTTCCTTTCAGGGGGTATTGCAACTTTTCGGCATTTTGAGGCGAAATTGTTCCTTTGGGGGGTATTGCAACTTTTGGCCATTTTGAAGCGAAATTGTTCCTTTCGGGGGGTATTGCAACTTTTCGGCATTTTGAGGCGAAATTGTTCCTTTGGGGGGGTATTGCAAATTTTTTTTCATTTTGAGGCGAAATTGTTCCTTTGGGGGGTATTGCAATTTTTTGTCATTTTGAGGCGAAATTGTTCCTTTGGGGGGGTATTGCAACTTTTGGCCATTTTGAAGCGAAATTGTTCCTTTGGGGGGGTATTGCAACTTTTGGCCTTTTTAAAGCGAAATTGTTCCTTTGGGGGCGGTATTGCAACTTTTCGGCATTTTGAGGCGAAATTGTTCCTTTGGGGGGGTATTGCAATTTTTTTTCCATTTTGAGGCGAAATTGTTCCTTTGGGGGGGTATTGCAATTTTTTTTCCATTTTGAGGCGAAATTGTTCCTTTGGGGGGGTATTGCAACTTTTGGCCATTTTGAGGCGAAATTGTGCCTTTGGGGGGGTATTGCAACTTTTGGCCATTTTGAAGCGAAATTGTTCCTTTGGGGGGGTATTGCAATTTTTTGCCATTTTGAGGCGAAATTGTTCCTTTGGGGGGGTATTGCAACTTTTGGCCATTTTGAAGCGAAATTGTTCCTTTTGGGGGGTATTGTAACTTTTGACCATTTTGAAGCGAAATTGTTCCTTTGGGGGGTATTGCAATTTTTTCCCATTTTGAGGCAAAATTGTTCCTTTGGGGGGGTATTGCAACTTTTGGCCATTTTGAAGCGAAATTGTTCCTTTGGGGGGGTATTGCAACTTTTGGCCATTTTGAAGCGAAATTGTTCTTTTGGGGGGGTATTGCAACTTTTCGGCATTTTGAGGCGAAATTGTTCCTTTGGGGGGGTATTGCAACTTTTGGCCATTTTGAAGGGAAATTGTTCCTTTGGGGGGGTATTGCAATTTTTTGCCATTTTGAGGCGAAATTGTTCCTTTGGGGGTGTATTGCAATTTTTTTTCCATTTTGAGGCGAAATTGTTCCTATGGGGGGGTATTGCAACTTTTGACCATTTTGAAGCGAAATTGTTCCTTTAGGGGGGTATTGCAATTTTTTGCCATTTTGAGGCGAAATTGTTCCTTTGGGGGGGTATTGCAACTTTTAGCCATTGTGAAGCGAAATTGTTCCTTTGGGGGGGTATTGCAACTTTTGGCCATTTTGAAGCGAAATTGTTCCTTTGGGGGGGTATTGCAACTTTTCGGCATTTTCAAGCGAAATTGTTCCTTTGGGGGGGTTTTGGTATTTTTTGCCATTTTGAGGCGAAATTGTTCCTTTGGGGGGGTATTGCAACTTTTGGCCATTTTGAAGCGAAATTGTTCCTTTCGGGGGGTATTGCAACTTTTCGGCATTTTGAGGCGAAATTGTTCCTTTGGGGGGGTATTGCAATTTTTTGCCATTTTGAGGCGAAATTGTTCCTTTGGGGGGGTATTGCAACTTTTGGCCATTTTGAAGCGAAATTGTTCCTTTCGGGGGGTATTGCAACTTTTCGGCATTTTGAGGCGAAATTGTTCCTTTGGGGGGGTATTGCAATTTTTTTTCCATTTTGAGGCGAAATTGTTCCTTTGGGGGGGTATTGCAACTTTTGGCCATTTTGAAGCGAAATTGTACCTTTGGAGGGGTATTGCAATTTGTTGCCATTTTCAGGCGAAATTGTTCCTTGGGGGGGGTATTGCAACTTTTGGCCATTTTGAAGCGAAATTGTTCCTTTTGGGGGGTATTGCAATTTTTTGCCATTTTGAGGCGAAATTGTTCCTTTGGGGGGTATTGAAACTTTTGGCCATTTTGAAGCGAAATTGTTCCTTTGGGGGGGTATTGCAACTTTTGACCATTTTGAAGCGAAATTGTTCCTTTGGGGAGAATTGCAATTTTTTGCCATTTTGAGGCGAAATTGTTCCTTTGGGGGGGTATTGCAATTTTTTTCCATTTTGAGGTGAAATTGTTCCTTTGGGGGGGTATTGCAACTTTTGGCCATTTTGAAGCGAAATTGTTCCTTTCAGGGGGTATTGCAACTTTTCGGCATTTTGAGGCGAAATTGTTCCTTTGGGGGGTATTGCAACTTTTGGCCATTTTGAAGCAAAATTGTTCCTTTCAGGGGGTATTGCAACTTTTCGGCATTTTGAGGCGAAATTGTTCCTTTGGGGGGGTATTGCAATTTTTTTTTCATTTTGAGGCGAAATTGTTCCTTTGGGGGGTATTGCAATTTTTTGTCATTTTGAGGCGAAATTGTTCCTTTGGGGGGGTATTGCAACTTTTGGCCATTTTGAAGCGAAATTGTTTCTTTGGGGGGGTATTGCAACTTTTGGCCTTTTTAAAGCGAAATTGTTCCTTTGGGGGGGTATTGCAACTTTTCGGCATTTTGAGGCGAAATTGTTCCTTTGGGGGGGTATTTCAATTTTTTTTCCATTTTGAGTCGAAATTGTTCCTTTGGGGGGGTATTGCAACTTTTGGCCATTTTGAAGCGAAATTGTACCATTGGGGGGGTATTGCAACTTTTCGGCATTTTGAAGGGAAATTGTTCCTTTGGAGGGGTATTGCAATTTTTTGCCATTTTGAGGCGAAATTGTTCCTTTGGGGGGGTATTGCAACTTTTGGCCATTTTAAAGCGAAATTGTTCCTTTGGGGGGGTATTGCAATTTTTTGCCATTTTGAGGCGAAATTGTTCCTTTGGGGGGGTATTGCAACTTTTGGCCATTTTGAAGCGAAATTGTTCCTTTTGGGGGGTATTGCAACTTTTGACCATTTTGAAGCGAAATTGTTCCTTTGGGGGGTATTGCAATTTTTTGCCATTTTGAGGCGAAATTATTCCTTTGGGGGGGTATTGCAACTTTTGGCCATTTGAAGCGAAATTGTTCCTTTGCGGGGGTATCGCAACTTTTGGCCATTTTGAAGCGAAATTGTTCCTTTCAGGGGGTATTGCAACTTTTCGGCATTTTGAGGCGAAATTGTTCCTTTGGGGGGGTATTGCAAATTTTTTTTCATTTTGAGGCGAAATTTTTCCTTTGGGGGGTATTGCAATTTTTTGTCATTTTGAGGCGAAATTGTTCCTTTGGGGGGGTATTGCAACTTTTGGCCATTTTGAAGCGAAATTGTTCCTTTGGGGGGGTATTGCAACTTTTTGGCATTTTGAGGCGAAATTGTTCCTTTGGGGGGGTATTGCAATTTTTTTTCCATTTTGAGGCGAAATTGTTCCTTTGGGGGGGTATTGCAACTTTTGGCCATTTTGAAGCGAAATTGTACCTTTGGGGGGGTATTGCAACTTTTCGGCATTTTGAAGGGAAATTGTTCCTTTGGAGGGGTATTGCAATTTTTTGCCATTTTGAGGCGAAATTGTTCCTTTGGGGGGGTATTGCAACTTTTGGCCATTTTGAAGCGAAATTGTTCCTTTGGGGGGGTATTGCAATTTTTTGCCATTTTGAGGCGAAATTGTTCCTTTGGGGGGGTATTGCAACTTTTGGCCATTTTGAAGCGAAATCGTTCCTTTTGGGGGGTATTGCAACTTTTGACCATTTTGAAGCGAAATTGTTCCTTTGGGGGGTATTGCAATTTTTTGCCATTTTGAGGCGAAATTGTTCCTTTGGGGGGGTATTGCAACTTTTGGCCATTTGAAGCGAAATTGTTCCTTTGCGGGGGTATCGCAACTTTTGGCCATTTTGAAGCGAAATTGTTCCTTTCAGGGGGTATTGCAACTTTTCGGCATTTTGAGGCGAAATTGTTCCTTTGGGGGGTATTGCAATTTTTTGTCATTTTGAGGCGAAATTGTTCCTTTGGGGGGGTATTGCAACTTTTGGCCATTTTGAAGCGAAATTGTTCCTTTGGGGGGGTATTGCAACTTTTGGCCTTTTTGAAGCGAAATTGTTCCTTTGGGGGGGTATTGCAACTTTTCGGCATTTTGAGGCGAAATTGTTCCTTTGGGGGGGTATTGCAATTTTTTTTCCATTTTGAGGCGAAATTTTTCCTTTGGGGGGGTATTGCAACTTTTGGCCATTTTGAAGCGAAATTGTACCTTTGGGGGGGTATTGCAACTTTTCGGCATTTTGAAGGGAAATTGTTCCTTTGGAGGGGTATTGCAATTTTTTGCCATTTTGAGGCGAAATTGTTCCTTTGGGGGGGTATTGCAACTTTTGGCCATTTTGAAGCGAAATTGTTCCTTTCGGGGGGTATTGTAACTTTTCGGCATTTTGAGGCGAAATTGTTCCTTTGGGTGGGTATTTCAACTTTTGGCCATTTTGAAGCGAAATTGTTCCTTTCGGGGGGTATTGCAACTTTTCGGCATTTTGAAGCGAAATTGTTCCTTTGGGTGGGTATTGCAATTTTTTTACATTTTGAGGCGAAATTGTTCCTTTGGGGGGTATTGCAATTTTTTGCCATTTTGAGGCAAAAGTGTTCCTTTGGGGGGGTATTGCAACTTTTGGCCATTTTGAAGCGAAATTGTTCCTTTGGGGGGGTATTGCAACTTTTGGCCATTTTGAAGCGAAATTGTTCCTTTGGGGGGGTATTGCAACTTTTCGGCATTTTGAGGCGAAATTGTTCCTTTGGGGGGGTATTGCAACTTTTGGCCATTTTGAAGCGAAATTGTTCCTTTGGGGGGGTATTGCAATTTTTTGCCATTTTGAGGCGAAATTGTTCCTTTGGGGGGGTATTGCAACTTTTGGCCATTTTGAAGCGAAATTGTTCCTTTCGGGGGGTATTGCAACTTTTCGGCATTTTGAGGCGAAATTGTTCCTTTGGGGGGGGTATTGCAATTTTTTTTCCATTTTGAGGCGAAATTGTTCCTTTGGGGGTGTATTGCAACTTTTGACCATTTTGAAGCGAAATTGTTCCTTTGGGGGGGTATTGCAATTTTTTGCCATTTTGAGGCGAAATTGTTCCTTTGGGGGGGTATTGCAACTTTTGGCCATTTTGAAGCAAAATTGTTCCTTTGGGGGGGTATTGCAACTTTTGGCCATTTTGAAGCGAAATTGTTCCTTTGGGGGGGTATTGCAACTTTTCGGTATTTTCAAGCGAAATTGTTCCTTTGGGGGGGTTTTGGTATTTTTTGCCATTTTGAGGCGAAATTGTTCCTTTGGGGGGGTATTGCAACTTTTGGCCATTTTGAAGCGAAATTGTTCCTTTCGGGGGGTATTGCAACTTTTCTGCATTTTGAGGCGAAATTGTTCCTTTGGGGGGGTATTGCAATTTTTTGACATTTTGAGGCGAAATTGTTCCTTTGGGGGGGTATTGCAACTTTTGGCCATTTTGAAGCGAAATTGTTCTTTTCGGGTGGTATTGCAACTTTTCGGCATTTTGAGGCGAAATTGTTCCTTTGGGGGGGTATTGCAACTTTTGGCCATTTTGAAGCGAAATTGTTCCTTTGGCGGGGTATTGCAACTTTTGGCCATTTTGAAGCGAAATTGTTCCTTTGTGGGGTATTGCAACTTTTCGGCATTTTGAAGCGAAATTGTTCCTTTGGGGGGATATTGCAATTTTTTTACATTTTGAGGCGAAATTGTTCCTTTGGGGGGTATTGCAACTTTTGGCCATTTTGAAGCGAAATTGTTCCTTTCAGGGGGTATTGCAACTTTTCGGCATTTTGAGGCGAAATTGTTCCTTTGGGGGGTATTGCAACTTTTGGCCATTTTGAAGCGAAATTGTTCCTTTCGGGGGGTATTGCAACTTTTCGGCATTTTGAGGCGAAATTGTTCCTTTGGGGGGGTATTGCAAATTTTTTTTCATTTTGAGGCGAAATTGTTCCTTTGGGGGGTATTGCAATTTTTTGTCATTTTGAGGCGAAATTGTTCCTTTGGGGGGGTATTGCAACTTTTGGCCATTTTGAAGCGAAATTGTTCCTTTGGGGGGGTATTGCAACTTTTGGCCTTTTTAAAGCGAAATTGTTCCTTTGGGGGCGGTATTGCAACTTTTCGGCATTTTGAGGCGAAATTGTTCCTTTGGGGGGGTATTGCAATTTTTTTTCCATTTTGAGGCGAAATTGTTCCTTTGGGGGGGTATTGCAACTTTTGGCCATTTTATGGCGAAATTGTGCCTTTGGGGGGTATTGCAGCTTTTGGCCTTTTTAAAGCGAAATTGTTCCTTTGGGGGCGGTATTGCAACTTTTCGGCATTTTGAGGCGAAATTGTTCCTTTGGGGGGGTATTGCAATTTTTTGCCATTTTGAGGCGAAATTGTTCCTTTGGGGGGTATTGCAATTTTTTGTCATTTTGAGGCGAAATTGTTCCTTTGGGGGGGTATTGCAACTTTTGGCCATTTTGAAGCGAAATTGTTCCTTTGGGGGGGTATTGCAACTTTTGGCCTTTTTAAAGCGAAATTGTTCCTTTGGGGGCGGTATTGCAACTTTTCGGCATTTTGAGGCGAAATTGTTCCTTTGGGGGGGTATTGCAATTTTTTGCCATTTTGAGGCGAAATTGTTCCTTTGGGGGGGTATTGCAACTTTCGGCCATTTTGAAGCGAAATTGTTCCTTTTGGGGGGTATTGCAGCTTTTGACCATTTTGAAGCGAAATTGTTCCTTTGGGGGGTATTGCAATTTTTTGCCATTTTGAGGCAAAATTGTTCCTTTGGGGGGGTATTGCAACTTTTGGCCATTTTGAAGCGAAATTGTTCCTTTGGGGGGGTATTGCAACTTTTGGCCATTTTGAAGCGAAATTGTTCTTTTGGGGGGGTATTGCAACTTTTCGGCATTTTGAGGCGAAATTGTTCCTTTGGGGGGGTATTGCAACTTTTGGCCATTTTGAAGCGAAATTGTTCCTTTGGGGGGGTATTGCAATTTTTTGCCATTTTGAGGCGAAATTGTTCCTTTGGGGGTGTATTGCAATTTTTTTTCCATTTTGAGGCGAAATTGTTCCTTTGGGGGGGTATTGCAACTTTTGACCATTTTGAAGCGAAATTGTTCCTTTAGGGGGGTATTGCAATTTTTTGCCATTTTGAGGCGAAATTGTTCCTTTGGGGGGGTATTGCAACTTTTGGCCATTGTGAAGCGAAATTGTTCCTTTGGGGGGGTATTGCAACTTTTGGCCATTTTGAAGCGAAATTGTTCCTTTGGGGGGGTTTTGCAACTTTTCGGCATTTTCAAGCGAAATTGTTCCTTTGGGGGGGTTTTGGTATTTTTTCCCATTTTGAGGCGAAATTGTTCCTTTGGGGGGGTATTGCAACTTTTGGCCATTTTGAAGCTAAATTGTTCCTTTCGGGGGGTATTGCAACTTTTCGGCATTTTGAGGCGAAATTGTTCCTTTGGGGGGGTATTGCAACTTTTCGGCATTTTGAGGCGAAATTGTTCCTTTGGGGGGGTTTTGGTATTTTTTGCCAATTTGAGGCGAAATTGTTCCTTTGGGGGGGTATTGCAACTTTTGGCCATTTTGAAGCGAAATTGTTCCTTTCGGGGGGTATTGCAACTTTTCGGCATTTTGAGGCGAAATTGTTCCTTTGGGGGGGTATTGCAATTTTTTTTCCATTTTGAGGCGAAATTGTTCCTTTGGGGGGGTATTGCAACTTTTGGCCATTTTGAAGCGAAATTGTACCTTTGGAGGGGTATTGCAATTTTTTGCCATTTTCAGGCGAAATTGTTCCTTGGGGGGGTATTGCAACTTTTGGCCATTTTGAAGCGAAATTGTTCCTTTTGGGGGGTATTGCAATTTTTTGCCATTTTGAAGCGAAATTGTTCCTTTGTGGGGTATTGCAACTTTTCGGCATTTTGAAGCGAAATTGTTCCTTTGGGGGGATATTGCAATTTTTTTACATTTTGAGGCGAAATTGTTCCTTTGGGGGGTATTGCAACTTTTGGCCATTTTGAAGCGAAATTGTTCCTTTCAGGGGGTATTGCAACTTTTCGGCATTTTGAGGCGAAATTGTTCCTTTGGGGGGTATTGCAACTTTTGGCCATTTTGAAGCGAAATTGTTCCTTTCGGGGGGTATTGCAACTTTTCGGCATTTTGAGGCGAAATTGTTCCTTTGGGGGGGTATTGCAAATTTTTTTTCATTTTGAGGCGAAATTGTTCCTTTGGGGGGTATTGCAATTTTTTGTCATTTTGAGGCGAAATTGTTCCTTTGGGGGGGTATTGCAACTTTTGGCCATTTTGAAGCGAAATTGTTCCTTTGGGGGGGTATTGCAACTTTTGGCCTTTTTAAAGCGAAATTGTTCCTTTGGGGGCGGTATTGCAACTTTTCGGCATTTTGAGGCGAAATTGTTCCTTTGGGGGGTATTGCAATTTTTTTTCCATTTTGAGGCGAAATTATTCCTTTGGGGGGGTATTGCAACTTTTGGCCATTTTGAGGCGAAATTGTGCCTTTGGGGGGGTATTGCAACTTTTGGCCATTTTGAAGCGAAATTGTTCCTTTGGGGGGGTATTGCAATTTTTTGCCTTTTTGAGGCGAAATTGTTCCTTTGGGGGGGTATTGCAACTTTTGGCCATTTTGAAGCGAAATTGTTCCTTTTGGGGGGTATTGCAACTTTTCACCATTTTGAAGCGAAATTGTTCCTTTGGGGGGTATTGCAATTTTTTGCCATTTTGAGGCAAAATTGTTCCTTTGGGGGGGTATTGCAACTTTTGGCCATTTTGAAGCGAAATTGTTCCTTTGGGGGGGTATTGCAACTTTTGGCCATTTTGAAGCGAAATTGTTCTTTTGGGGGGGTATTGCAACTTTTCGGCATTTTGAGGCGAAATTGTTCCTTTGGGGGGGTATTGCAACTTTTGGCCATTTTGAAGCGAAATTGTTCCTTTGGGGGGGTATTGCAATTTTTTGCCATTTTGAGGCGAAATTGTTCCTTTGGGGGTGTATTCCAATTTTTTTTCCATTTTGAGGCGAAATTGTTCCTTTGGGGGGGTATTGCAACTTTTGATCATTTTGAAGCGAAATTGTTCCTTTAGGGGGGTATTGCAATTTTTTGCCATTTTGAGGCGAAATTGTTCCTTTGGGGGGGTATTGCAACTTTTGGCCATTGTGAAGCGAAATTGTTCCTTTCGGGGGGTATTGCAACTTTTCGGCATTTTGAGGCGAAATTTTTCCTTTGGGGGGGTATTGCAACTTTTGGCCATTTTGAAGCGAAATTGTTCCTTTGGCGGGGTATTGCAACTTTTGGCCATTTTGAAGCGAAATTGTTCCTTTGTGGGGTATTGCAACTTTTCGGCATTTTGAAGCGAAATTGTTCCTTTGGGGGGATATTGCAATTTTTTTACATTTTGAGGCGAAATTGTTCCTTTGGGGGGTATTGCAACTTTTGGCCATTTTGAAGCGAAATTGTTCCTTTCAGGGGGTATTGCAACTTTTCGGCATTTTGAGGCGAAATTGTTCCTTTGGGGGGTATTGCAACTTTTGGCCATTTTGAAGCGAAATTGTTCCTTTCGGGGGGTATTGCAACTTTTCGGCATTTTGAGGCGAAATTGTTCCTTTGGGGGGGTATTGCAAATTTTTTTTCATTTTGAGGCGAAATTGTTCCTTTGGGGGGTATTGCAATTTTTTGTCATTTTGAGGCGAAATTGTTCCTTTGGGGGGGTATTGCAACTTTTGGCCATTTTGAAGCGAAATTGTTCCTTTGGGGGGGTATTGC
Organism: Anomaloglossus baeobatrachus; assembly: GCF_048569485.1. NCBI lineage: Eukaryota > Metazoa > Chordata > Amphibia > Anura > Aromobatidae > Anomaloglossus > Anomaloglossus baeobatrachus. Next base: position 206,453,728 of record NC_134361.1, on the reverse strand, counting down.
AACTTTTGGCCTTTTTAAAGCGAAATTGTTCCTTTGGGGGCGGTATTGCAACTTTTTGGCATTTTAAGGCGAAATTGTTCCTTTGGGGGGGTATTGCAATTTTTTTTCCATTTTGAGGCGAAATTGTTCCTTTGGGGGGGTATTGCAACTTTTGGCCATTTTGAGGCGAAATTGTGCCTTTGGGGGGGTATTGCAACTTTTGGCCATTTTGAAGCGAAATTGTTCCTTTGGGGGGGTATTGCAATTTTTTGCCATTTTGAGGCGAAATTGTTCCTTTGGGGGGGTATTGCAACTTTTGGCCATTTTGAAGCGAAATTGTTCCTTTTGGGGGGTATTGCAACTTTTGACCATTTTGAAGCGAAATTGTTCCTTTGGGGGGTATTGCAATTTTTTGCCATTTTGAGGCAAAATTGTTCCTTTGGGGGGGTATTGCAACTTTTGGCCATTTTGAAGCGAAATTGTTCCTTTGGGGGGGTATTGCAACTTTTGGCCATTTTGAAGCGAAATTGTTCTTTTGGGGGGGTATTGCAACTTTTCGGCATTTTGAGGCGAAATTGTTCCTTTGGGGGGGTATTGCAACTTTTGGCCATTTTGAAGCGAAATTGTTCCTTTGGGGGGGTATTGCAATTTTTTGCCATTTTGAGGCGAAATTGTTCCTTTGGGGGTGTATTGCAATTTTTTTTCCATTTTGAGGCGAAATTGTTCCTTTGGGGGGGTATTGCAACTTTTGACCATTTTGAAGCGAAATTGTTCCTTTAGGGGGGTATTGCAATTTTTTGCCATTTTAAGGCGAAATTGTTCCTTTGGGGGGGTATTGCAACTTTTGGCCATTGTGAAGCGAAATTGTTCCTTTGGGGGGGTATTGCAACTTTTGGCCATTTTGAAGCGAAATTGTTCCTTTGGGGGGGTTTTGCAACTTTTCGGCATTTTCAAGCGAAATTGTTCCTTTGGGGGGGGGTTTGGTATTTTTTGCCATTTTGAGGCGAAATTGTTCCTTTGGGGGGGTATTGCAACTTTTGGCCATTTTGAAGCGAAATTGTTCCTTTCGGGGGGTATTGCAACTTTTCGGCATTTTGAGGCGAAATTGTTCCTTTGGGGGGGTATTGCAATTTTTTGCCATTTTGAGGCGAAATTGTTCCTTTGGGGGGGTATTGCAACTTTTGGCCATTTTGAAGCGAAATTGTTCCTTTCGGGGGGTATTGCAACTTTTCGGCATTTTGAGGCGAAATTGTTCCTTTGGGGGGGTATTGCAATTTTTTTTCCATTTTGAGGCGAAATTGTTCCTTTGGGGGGGTATTGCAACTTTTGGCCATTTTGAAGCGAAATTGTACCTTTGGAGGGGTATTGCTATTTTTTGCCATTTTCAGGCGAAATTGTTCCTTGGGGGGGGTATTGCAACTTTTGGCCATTTTGAAGCGAAATTGTTCCTTTTGGGGGGTATTGCAATTTTTTGCCATTTTGAGGCGAAATTGTTCCTTTGAGGGGTATTGAAACTTTCGGCCATTTTGAAGCGAAATTGTTCCTTTGGGGGGGTATTGCAACTTTTGACCATTTTGAAGCGAAATTGTTCCTTTGGGGAGAATTGCAATATTTTGCCATTTTGAGGCGAAATTGTTCCTTTGGGGGGGTTTGCAATTTTTTTCCATTTTGAGGTGAAATTGTTCCTTTGGGGGGGTATTGCAACTTTTGGCCATTTTGAAGCGAAATTGTTCCTTTCAGGGGGTATTGCAACTTTTCGGCATTTTGAGGCGAAATTGTTCCTTTGGGGGGGTATTGCAATTTTTTTTTCATTTTGAGGCGAAATTGTTCCTTTGGGGGGTATTGCAACTTTTGGCCATTTTGAGGCGAAATTGTTCCTTTGTGGGGGTATTGCAATTTTTTGCCATTTTGAGGCGAAAATGTTCCTTTGGGGGGTATTGCAACTTTTGGCCATTTTGAAGCGAAATTGTTCCTTTGGGAGGGTATTGCAACTTTTGGCCTTTTTGAAGCGAAATTGTTCCTTTGGGGGGTATTGCAACTTTTCGGCATTTTGAGGCGAAATTGTTCCTTTGGGGGGGTATTGCAATTTTTTTTCCATTTTGAGGCGAAATTGTTCCTTTGGGGGGGTATTGCAACTTTTGGCCATTTTGAAGCGAAATTGTACCTTTGGGGGTGTATTGCAACTTTTCGGCATTTTGAAGGGAAATTGTTCCTTTGGAGGGGTATTGCAATTTTTTGCCATTTTGAGGCGAAATTGTTCCTTTGGGGGGGTATTGCAACTTTTGGCCATTTTGAAGCGAAATTGTTCCTTTGGGGGGGTATTGCAATTTTTTGCCATTTTGAGGCGAAATTGTTCCTTTGGGGGGGTATTGCAACTTTTGGCCATTTTGAAGCGAAATTGTTCCTTTTGGGGGGTATTGCAACTTTTGACCATTTTGAAGCGAAATTGTTCCTTTGGGGGGTATTGCAATTTTTTGCCATTTTGAGGCGAAATTATTCCTTTGCGGGGGTATCGCAACTTTTGGCCATTTTGAAGCGAAATTGTTCCTTTCAGGGGGTATTGCAACTTTTCGGCATTTTGAGGCGAAATTGTTCCTTTGGGGGGGTATTGCAAATTTTTTTTCATTTTGAGGCGAAATTGTTCCTTTGGGGGGTATTGCAATTTTTTGTCATTTTGAGGCGAAATTGTTCCTTTGGGGGGGTATTGCAACTTTTGGCCATTTTGAAGCGAAATTGTTCCTTTGGGGGGGTATTGCAACTTTTCGGCATTTTGAGGCGAAATTGTTCCTTTGGGGGGGTATTGCAATTTTTTTTCCATTTTGAGGCGAAATTGTTCCTTTGGGGGGGTATTGCAACTTTTGGCCATTTTGAAGCGAAATTGTACCTTTGGGGGGGTATTGCAACTTTTCGGCATTTTGAAGAGAAATTGTTCCTTTGGAGGGGTATTGCAATTTTTTGCCATTTTGAGGCGAAATTGTTCCTTTGGGGGGGTATTGCAACTTTTGGCCATTTTGAAGCGAAATTGTTCCTTTGGGGGGGTATTGCAATTTTTTGCCATTTTGAGGCGAAATTGTTCCTTTGGGGGGGTATTGCAACTTTTGGCCATTTTGAAGCGAAATTGTTCCTTTTGGGGGGTATTGCAACTTTTGACCATTTTGAAGCGAAATTGTTCCTTTGGGGGGGTATTGCAATTTTTTGCCATTTTGAGGCGAAATTGTTCCTTTGGGGGGGTATTGCAACTTTTGGCCATTTGAAGCGAAATTGTTCCTTTGCGGGGGTATCGCAACTTTTGGCCATTTTGAAGCGAAATTGTTCCTTTCAGGGGGTATTGCAACTTTTCGGCATTTTGAGGCGAAATTGTTCCTTTGGGGGGGTATTGCAAATTTTTTTTCATTTTGAGGCGAAATTGTTCCTTTGGGGGGTATTGCACTTTTTTGTCATTTTGAGGCGAAATTGTTCCTTTGGGGGGGTATTGCAACTTTTGGCCATTTTGAAGCGAAATTGTTTCTTTGGGGGGGTATTGCAACTTTTGGCCTTTTTGAAGCGAAATTGTTCCTTTGGGGGGGTATTGCAACTTTTCGTCATTTTGAGGCGAAATTGTTCCTTTGGGGGGGTATTGCAATTTTTTTTCCATTTTGAGGCGAAATTGTTCCTTTGGGGGGGTATTGCAACTTTTGGCCATTTTGAAGCGAAATTGTACCTTTGGGGGGGTATTGCAACTTTTCGGCATTTTGAAGGGAAATTGTTCCTTTGGAGGGGTATTGCAATTTTTTGCCATTTTGAGGCGAAATTGTTCCTTTGGGGGGGTATTGCAACTTTTGGCCATTTTGAAGCGAAATTGTTCCTTTGGGGGGGTATTGCAATTTTTTGCCATTTTGAGGCGAAATTGTTCCTTTGGGGGGGTATTGCAACTTTTGGCCATTTTGAAGCGAAATTGTTCCTTTTGGGGGGTATTGCAACTTTTGACCATTTTGAAGCGAAATTGGTCCTTTGGGGGGTATTGCAATTTTTTGCCATTTTGAGGCGAAATTGTTCCTTTGGGGGGTATTGCAATTTTTTGCCATTTTGAGGCGAAATTATTCCTTTGGGGGGATATTGCAACTTTTGGCCATTTGAAGCGAAATTGTTCCTTTGCGGGGGTATCGCAACTTTTGGCCATTTTGAAGCGAAATTGTTCCTTTCAGGGGGTATTGCAACTTTTCGGCATTTTGAGGCGAAATTGTTCCTTTGGGGGGTATTGCAAATTTTTTTTCATTTTGAGGCGAAATTGTTCCTTTGGGGGGTATTGCAATTTTTTGTCATTTTGAGGCGAAATTGTTCCTTTGGGGGGGTATTGCAACTTTTGGCCATTTTGAAGCGAAATTGTTCCTTTGGGGGGGTATTGCAACTTTTCGGCATTTTGAGGCGAAATTGTTCCTTTGGGGGGGTATTGCAATTTTTTTTCCATTTTGAGGCGAAATTGTTCCTTTGGGGGGGTATTGCAACTTTTGGCCATTTTGAAGCGAAATTGTACCTTTGGGGGGGTATTGCAACTTTTCGGCATTTTGAAGGGAAATTGTTCCTTTGGAGGGGTATTGCAATTTTTTGCCATTTTGAGGCGAAATTGTTCCTTTGGGGGGGTATTGCAACTTTTGGCCATTTTGAAGCGAAATTGTTCCTTTTGGGGGGTATTGCAACTTTTGACCATTTTGAAGCGAAATTGTTCCTTTGGGGGGGTATTGCAATTTTTTGCCATTTTGAGGCGAAATTGTTCCTTTGGGGGGGTATTGCAACTTTTGGCCATTTGAAGCGAAATTGTTCCTTTGCGGGGGTATCGCAACTTTTGGCCATTTTGAAGCGAAATTGTTCCTTTCAGGGGGTATTGCAACTTTTCGGCATTTTGAGGCGAAATTGTTCCTTTGGGGGGGTATTGCAAATTTTTTTTCATTTTGAGGCGAAATTGTTCCTTTGGGGGGTATTGCAATTTTTTGTCATTTTGAGGCGAAATTGTTCCTTTGGGGGGGTATTGCAACTTTTGGCCATTTTGAAGCGAAATTGTTCCTTTGGGGGGGTATTGCAACTTTTGGCCTTTTTGAAGCGAAATTGTTCCTTTGGGGGGGTATTGCAACTTTTGGCCATTTTGAAGCGAAATTGTACCTTTGGGGGGGTATTGCAACTTTTCGGCATTTTGAAGGGAAATTGTTCCTTTGGAGGGGTATTGCAATTTTTTGCCATTTTGAGGCGAAATTGTTCCTTTGGGGGGGTATTGCAACTTTTGGCCATTTTGAAGCGAAATTGTTCCTTTGGGGGGGTATTGCAATTTTTTGCCATTTTGAGGCGAAATTGTTCCTTTGGGGGGGTATTGCAACTTTTGGCCATTTTGAAGCGAAATTGTTCCTTTTGGGGGGTATTGCAACTTTTGACCATTTTGAAGCGAAATTGGTCCTTTGGGGGGTATTGCAATTTTTTGCCATTTTGAGGCGAAATTGTTCCTTTGGGGGGGTATTGCAACTTTTGGCCATTTGAAGCGAAATTGTTCCTTTGCGGGGGTATCGCAACTTTTGGCCATTTTGAAGCGAAATTGTTCCTTTGGGGGAGTATTGCAACTTTTAGCCATTTTGAAGCGAAATTGTTCCTTTGGGGGGGTATTGCAACTTTTCGGCATTTTGAAGCGAAATTGTTCCTTTGGGGGGGTATTGCAACTTTTGGCCATTTTGAAGCGAAATTGTTCCTTTCGGGGGGTATTGCAACTTTTCGGCATTTTGAGGCGAAATTGTTCCTCTGGGGGGGTATTGCAAATTTTTTTTCATTTTGAGGCGAAATTGTTCCTTTGGGGGGGTATTGCAACTTTTGGCCATTTTGAAGCGAAATTGTTCCTTTGGGGGGTATTGCAACTTTTCGGCATTTTGAGGCGAAATTGTTCCTTTGGGGGGGTATTGCAATTTTTTGCCATTTTGAGGCGAAATTTTTCCTTTCGGGGGTATTGCAACTTTTCGGCATTTTGAGGCGAAATTGTTCCTTTGGGGGGGTATTGCAACTTTTGGCCATTTTGAAGCGAAATTGTTCCTTTCGGGGGGTATTGCAACTTTTCGGCATTTTGAAGCGAAATTGTTCCTTTGGGGGGGTATTGCAATTTTTTGCCATTTTGAAGCGAAATTGTTCCTTTGGGGGGGTATTGCAACTTTTCGGCATTTTCAAGCGAAATTGTTCCTTTGGGGGGGTTTTGGTATTTTTTTGCCATTTTGAGACGAAATTGTTCCTTTGGGGGGGTATTGCAACTTTTGGCCATTTTGAAGCGAAATTGTTCCTTTCGGGGGGTATTGCAACTTTTCGGCATTTTGAGGCGAAATTGTTCCTTTGGGGGGGTATTGCAATTTTTTTTCCATTTTGAGGCGAAATTGTTCCTTTGGGGGGGTATTGCAACTTTTGGCCATTTTGAAGCGAAATTGTACCTTTGGAGGGGTATTGCAATTTTTTGCCATTTTGAAGCGAAATTGTTCCTTTTGGGGGGTATTGCAATTTTTTGCCATTTTGAGGCAAAATTGTTCCTTTGGGGGGGTATTGCAACTTTTGGCCATTTTGAAGCGAAATTGCTCCTTTGGGGGGGTATTGCAACTTTTGGCCATTTTGAAGCGAAATTTTACCTTTGGGGGGGTATTGCAACTTTTGGCCATTTTGAAGCAAAATTGTTCCTTTCAGGGGGTATTGCAACTTTTCGGCATTTTGAGGCGAAATTGTTCCTTTGGGGGGGTATTGCAAATTTTTTTTCATTTTGAGGCGAAATTGTTCCTTTGGGGGGTATTGCAATTTTTTGTCATTTTGAGGCGAAATTGTTCCTTTGGGGGGGTATTGCAACTTTTGGCCATTTTGAAGTGAAATTGTTCCTTTGGGGGGGTATTGCAACTTTTGGCCTTTTTAAAGCGAAATTGTTCCTTTGGGGGGGTATTGCAACTTTTCGGCATTTTGAGGCGAAATTGTTCCTTTGGGGGGTATTGCAATTTTTTTTCCATTTTAAGGCGAAATTGTTCCTTTGGGGGGGTATTGCAACTTTTGGCCATTTTGAAGCGAAATTGTACCTTTGGGGGGGTATTGCAACTTTTCGGCATTTTGAAGGGAAATTGTTCCTTTGGGGGGGTATTGCAATTTTTTGCCATTTTGAGGCGAAATTGTTCCTTTTGGGGGGTATTGCAACTTTTGACCATTTTGAAGCGAAATTGTTCCTTTGGGGGGTATTGCAATTTTTTGCCATTTTGAGGCGAAATTGTTCCTTTGGGGGGGTATTGCAACTTTTGGCCATTTGAAGCGAAATTGTTCCTTTGCGGGGGTATCGCAACTTTTGGCCATTTTGAAGCGAAATTGTTCCTTTGGGGGGGTATTGCAACTTTTCGGCATTTTGAGGCGAAATTGTTCCTTTGGGGGGGTATTGCAACTTTTGGCCATTTTGAAGCGAAATTGTTCCTTTGGGGGGGTATTGCAACTTTTCGGCATTTTGAAGCGAAATTGTTCCTTTGGGGGGGTATTGCAACTTTTGGCCATTTTGAAGCGAAATTGTTCCTTTCGGGGGGTGTGAGGCAAATCCTGGGATATGAAGACGAATTATGATTTCCAGTCATAATCGCTCTCATCACTCCATGGCCGTGCCCCCTCCCTTCTTGTTCTCAATGTCCAACATCTTGGAAGGTGTCACATCCTAGCAACACATCCCATGGCCATCTCCTGTGATATGGAGATTAACTGATGTGGGAACAATGGACACAGGATGACTCCCTGCCGTGACCCTGTGGTAGGGGCTGCTATCTAATTAGCAAGCTTGGAAGTATCCAGACAGAACGACTCCAGTAAAATATGGTTCATATCTCGCAAGCCATATTTCCGATAAATATGGCAACCATAAAAATGGTGTCTCTGCATGCGGACGATGCTGGCACACCTTTTTTATGGGAGTAGGACATTGGGAAGTACCCCAGGCGTGATATCAGCCAATGGGGAACTAGTAGACAAGTCATGAGTCCTCTCGTTCTGTAGCTAAATTCATAACTATCACAATGAGAGCGTTGGCGTCCGCCTACGACGCTCCCAGGCAAAGTTATGGCCCATATTCCATGTTGTGGATATTGTCCATAACTCCAGCCAGGGGTGGAGCAGTGCTCCCTCTGAGGTCACTAAGGTAGGAGGGGACCTGGATTTGCCCAGGTTGATAACCCTACTTCGGCCATTTTCCAGTGTTCTTTCGCTGGGGGTCACGTGTAGGAAACATCTGTGGGAAGGATCCTAGAAACCTGGTCTACAGCGCCCCCCTGTGGCCAGACGCACAAGGTAACTGCTGGAACTGTGTATGCCTGTTTGTAAACCATGCTTTATCTGTAACTGTACTCTGACATATGTATATTCTGTAGATTCCCTATTGTATATATTGTATTTTCTAGTGTGCTTTAGGCTGATTAAATTATATAATTAATCTTGGGCTGTTCTGTTATCTCGATCTTGAATCCCACGTCTGTGTGTTCGGCTAATAGTTACCGTGAAGCGGTTGGTGGCAGCGAGTTGTGCCAAGGATTATTGTGGGGAGGCCAGTGAGATTCGGGGAGGTTTTATATATTCCGCCTGCGGAGGTCGGGGGAATATATACCCTACTCTCACCGGGGACCCTTCAATAATCGGCATAAGTAGTATAGCGGCCTCCTTGCTTATTGTCGGGCAATTCCATAATTGGCCTGACTATAAGAGGGGCGCTAGAGAGCGCGTCACGTGCTCTGTCTGTCGGTCGGGAGGTATAAAGGAGGGGTGACCCCCACTTGTTACCCCCCGATTGTGACGTACTGGTAGCCAGCGCGGGGGATTTCTGAGTGACCCCCCCGGTGGTTCGTGACATATTGGTGGCATAGCGGTGGGATCGAGATAATAGTGTGTGTGAGTGTGAGACCCATACTCCCAGACACTAAAGACTGCCTGCAGCAGCTGTGGCTGCTGGGGTCTTCAGACCAGACCAACACTAGAGTGTCAGAGTGCAGATACTGTAAGGTGTGTGGGTGCATCAGGTGTCATTTCTGTGTCAGTGACCAAAAGTCTGCAAGAATGGCTGATGGCACCAGGAGCAAAGCCAAAGGAATGGCCGATGCTCAGGCCAGAGACGATGAGGAGGTTGTCCACGAGCCCTCCAAGAGCCTGACGCCAGAGAACAGCTCTGCAGAGGACATCGCACAACCTGGCACTGCTGGACAAAATGAGGAGGAGCTCGCCCAAGGGTCCTCAACGAGCCAGATGCCAGTCCTCCGCTCTGAAATGGACAGTGAATCACCTGGCTCTGCAGCGTGCCGCAGATCACCACTTGCCAATCCCTCCGGCCTGAGAGGTGCAGAGGCCCTCCTTCAAGCTGCCTTGGCCAGGCTTATGGCTGGAGACCGGGATACCTACGAGATACTCATGGCCGAGCGTGAGCGACAGGCAGCGCGTGACGCTGAGGCTGCGGAGCGGCAAGCAGCACGTGAAGAGCGACAGCAACAGGCAGAGCGTGACCACCAGCTGCAGCTAGCTCAGCTCCGGCCCTCATCAGCCACACGTGACCTTCAAGACACCAAACTTCCAAAGGTCCGTGTTGAGGACTTCCCAGTGCTGGAGAAGGATGGAGACTTGGACTCTTTCCTGACTGCTTTTGAACGGACTTGCTTGCAGCACCATCTGGACAAGGACCAGTGGGCCAAATACCTGACCCCCCGTTTAAGGGGTAAGGCCCTGGAAATCCTTGGGGACTTGCCTACTGAGGCAGATCAGGGCTACGACACCATCAAGCGGGCCCTGATCCAACAGTACAACCTCACTCCGGAGTCCTACCGCAAGAAGTTCCGGACCCTGCAGAAGGGACCAAAGGACTCCTGGGCTGACCACCGGCGGGCACTTGCCCGAGCTGCCGACCACTGGACCCAAGGCCTGCAGCTTACCACCGGACCAGAGATCCTAGACTTGGTCATCACAGAGCAACTCTTGTGGAACTGCCCTGAGGATCTCCGCCAGTTCATCCGAGACCAGAAGCCAAAGGGGTCCACGGCTACAGCTGCCCTGGCCGATGACTACACCAACAATCGGGCTTCTGAGGCCAGGAGAGAAGCCACCAGCAGCACCTGGAGAGGGGGTAAGATGAATTCTGCGACTGCCCCACCTGCCCCTAGACTGCAGGGGGTGTCCCCCTCAACTCCCCTCTCCAGGCCCGTGGCAGAGCCAAGACGGTGCCACCAGTGCAACCTACCTGGACACTTCAAGGCCATGTGCCCTCAGCGTCCCAAGGCCCCGGCTCCGTCCCCGTCCCAAGGGCCGCCCAAGGTGTATTGTGTGGGTGGGGGTGGTGGTAGGTCCCTGGACAGCTTCCAACCTGTCACCGTCGGCCGGTCTGTGACCATAGGACTGCGAGACAGCGCCTCGGAGGTAACTCTGGTGCGGCCTGAGATGGTGTCCCCCCAAGACTTGATACCTGGAAAAACCCTCGCTGTCTCCGGGATTGGAGGCATTGACCCGGCGCTGCCTGTTGCTGGCATTTATGTGGACTGGGGCGCAGGGCGAGGGGTGAGAGAGGTGGGGGTAACTGATCGGATCCCTGCAAATGTGCTACTTGGGACAGATTTGGGGCAGATAACCTCCCAGTTTGGGCCCCCCCCAAGGGCTGACCCTTCAGCCAGTACTGACATGCCTCCGGACAATGTTAATGTGTTCTCCATGAATGATGTAAGGGAGGAGGGAGTGAACTCTGATTTTTCTGCTTGCATAGACACCATAGACACACACTCAGCTGCAGCTGTGACAGGGGAGGGGGTCAGAGAAAGGTGTGACAATGCCTCTACAAGTGATCAGCCAGTGAGCTGGGATCTGTTGCCCTCTGCAGGGATAAGCAGAGAGCAGGGTGCTGCAGGGGGAGGACCAGTGTGTGGGGTGGGGGCTACCACAGCAAATGTGGGGTCCCCAGAGATTTCACAGCGGGGTTCTGTTGCTGCAGGAGGGGAACAGGCAGGTGAGATTGGGGCCGGTCCCGGAGCGGAAGTGCTCCCAGGTAAGATCTCGGTGCAGGGTTCCCCCACAACCGGGGTGTCAGGAAGCCAGGTAGGTCTGCCTGAACCGGCGACTTGGTCAGGAACGGAGGAGGAGCAGGCACGACCCACGGTCGCAGCGGCTGTGGCCGCTGTCACCCGCAGTGGGAGTGCTGGAAGCCAAGGGGCCTCCCGGAGGTCCGATAGCTCTTCCCCTTCTGACCAAGTGGCAGCCGAGTCAGGTGGAGGCCAGGACACAGGTCCCGGGGTACTGACCGAAGATGTGACAGTCTCGTCGATTCTGGCCACATCTAGTCAGGGGTTTCAGGCAGCGTTAGAAGCTGACGACAGCCTGAAAGCTCTAAAGGAGCAGGCAGCACAGCCTCCCTCGGACTCGGACCCGGAGCGAGTGGTCTGGGACCAAGGACGGCTGTACCGGGTCACGGTCCAGCAGGGTTCACCGGAGGCGTGGCCCAGGGACCGACAGTTGGTGGTACCCTATCCGTTCCGGACGGAGTTGTTGCGGATCGCACATGAGATTCCGATGGCCGGACACCTAGGGATCGCTAAGACCAAGGCCAGGTTAAACCAGCATTTCTACTGGCCAAAAATGGGGGCCGATGTGGTTGCCTACTGCCGTTCGTGTGAAACCTGTCAGAGAGTGGGGAAGGCGGGGCCACACCCCAAAGCCCCACTGGTATCTCTGCCAATCATCGATGAGCCTTTCAGGAGGGTGGCTGTGGATCTGGTCGCCCCGCTGGCCATCCCCAGCAGCTCCGGGAAACGCTTCATACTGACGGTAGTGGACTATGCCACCCGGTACCCAGAAGCAGTGGCCTTGTCGTCCATTCGGGCTGACAAGGTGGCCACCGCCTTGCTGGAGATTTCCTCCCGAGTGGGTTTTCCCCAGGAAATGCTCACTGACCGGGGGACCCAATTCATGTCCCAGCTGATGGAGGCCCTCTGTAAGCAAGTCCAGGTGCGACATCTGGTGGCCAGCCCGTACCATCCACAGACTAATGGCCTGTGCGAGCGGTTCAATGGCACCTTAAAGCAGATGCTTAAGATGTTGGTCGACTCCCACGGGCGTGACTGGGAGCGGTATCTCCCACACCTGTTATTTGCTTACCGGGAGGTTCCACAGGCCTCAACGGGATTCTCACCGTTTGAGCTCCTGTACGGGCGACGTGTGCGGGGCCCCCTGGCTCTGGTGAAAGAGGCTTGGGAAGGGGATTTAGCCACCCCTGGAGTGTCGGTTATCGAGTATGTCATGCGCTTCCGGGACAAAATGCAGGCCTTGACGCAACTGGTACACGACAATATGGGCTCAAGCCCAGGCCGATCAGAAGCGTTGGTACGACCAGAACGCTTGTGAGAGGACCTACCAAGTGGGTCAAAAGGTGTGGGTACTGGTCCCCGTACCACAGGACAAGCTTCAGGCAGCCTGGGAAGGCCCATACCTCGTGTACCAGCAGCTCAACCCTGTAACGTACCTGGTCACCCTGGACCCTGCCCGTGGAAGGCGGAAGCCCTTCCATGTGAACATGATGAAGGCACATCATGAGCGGGAGGCATGTGCACTCCTGGTGTGCAACCTGCCCGAGGAGGGAGAAGCGGAAACCCTCTTGGATATGCTAGCCCAGGTTAGGGCAGGCGGATCCATTGAGGATGTGGAGGTTGGCCACCAGCTCTTGGAGGACCAACGGTCCCAGCTGTGGGCCACCCTACACCCCTTCCGGGGGTTGTTTACCAACCAGCCCGGAAGGACTGACTTGGCTGTCCATCACGTGGACACTGGGGATCATCCCCCGATCCGGCGTTCAGCATATCGGGTCTCCCTGGAGGTGCAGCAACACATGCGCCAGGAGATTGACGAGATGCTGAAGCTGGGGGTGATCCAGGCATCCAACAGCGCTTGGGCCTCGCCTGTAGTCCTCGTCCCTAAGAAGGACCGAACCACTCGGTTCTGCGTGGACTACAGGGGGCTCAATGCTGTCACAGTCGCCGATGCGTACCCAATGCCACGCATCGATGACCTGCTCGATCAGTTGGCCGGGGCTCAGTACCTGACCATCATGGATCTGAGCCGGGGATATTGGCAGATCCCCCTGACTCGCAAGGCCAGGGAACGCTCTGCCTTTATTACCCCATTTGGACTGTACGAGTCCACGGTGATGCCATTCGGGATGAGGAATGCCCCTGCCACTTTCCAGCGGATGGTCAACACCCTGCTCAAGGGACTTGAAGGGTACGCGGCCGCGTACCTGGATGACATTGCCGTCTTCAGTCCCACCTGGGAAGATCACCTAGAGCATCTAGCACAGGTGCTCAGGCGGATCCACCAGGCAGGTTTGACCATCAAGCCGGGAAAGTGTCAGCTGGCCATGAGCGAGGTCCAGTACCTCGGTCACCGGGTAGGCGGGAGAACACTGAAGCCCGAGCCTGAGAAAGTGGAGGCCATCGCGTCCTGGCCCACCCCCAGGACCAAGAAGCAGGTGATGTCCTTCTTGGGGACCGCTGGGTACTATAGGAGGTTTGTTCCATGCTATAGTAGCCTGGCAAAGCCCTTGACGGACCTCACCAAGAAGAAGCTGCCCTCTGCAGTCGATTGGACAATGGACTGCGAGACAGCCTTCCGGGCCCTAAAGGACGCCCTGTCCAGCCCGCCCGTGCTACAGGCAGCCGACTTCACGCGGCCGTTTGTAGTACAGACCGACGCCAGTGACTTCGGCCTCGGTGCGGTGCTCAGCCAGGTGGACTCTGCGAGCCAAGAGCCCCCAGTCTTGTACCTGAGCAGGAAGCTGTTACCAAGGGAAGTGGCCTATTCCACGATGGAAAAGGAGTGCCTGGCCATAGTGTGGGCCCTGCAGCGTCTGCAACCCTATCTATACGGGCGCCACTTCATCGTGGAGACGGACCACAATCCCCTCAGCTGGTTGCACACCGTCTCTGGGACGAATGGGCGATTGTTGCGATGGAGCCTTGCGCTCCAGCAATACAACTTCACCATTCGCCACAAAAGGGGCCGGGACCACGGTAACGCAGACGGGCTGTCCCGACAAGGAGAGGTCACGGACGGGCGCACGGGGGAACACCGGAGTGTGCTGCCCCCTAGCGCCCTCAAAAGGGGGGAGGTGTGAGGCAAATCCTGGGATATGAAGACGAATTATGATTTCCAGTCATAATCGCTCTCATCACTCCATGGCCGCGCCCCCTCCCTTCTTGTTCTCAATGTCCAACATCTTGGAAGGTGTCACATCCTAGCAACACATCCCATGGCCATCTCCTGTGATATGGAGATTAACTGATGTGGGAACAATGGACACAGGATGACTCCCTGCCGTGACCCTGTGGTAGGGGCTGCTATCTAATTAGCAAGCTTGGAAGTATCCAGACAGAACGACTCCAGTAAAATATGGTTCATATCTCGCAAGCCATATTTCCGATAAATATGGCAACCATAAAAATGGTGTCTCTGCATGCGGACGATGCTGGCACACCTTTTTTATGGGAGTAGGACATTGGGAAGTACCCCAGGCGTGATATCAGCCAATGGGGAACTAGTAGACAAGTCATGAGTCCTCTCGTTCTGTAGCTAAATTCATAACTGTCACAATGAGAGCGTTGGCGTCCGCCTACGACGCTCCCAGGCAAAGTTATGGCCCATATTCCATGTTGTGGATATTGTCCATAACTCCAGCCAGGGGTGGAGCAGTGCTCCCTCTGAGGTCACTAAGGTAGGAGGGGACCTGGATTTGCCCAGGTTGATAACCCTACTTCGGCCATTTTCCAGTGTTCTTTCGCTGGGGGTCACGTGTAGGAAACATCTGTGGGAAGGATCCTAGAAACCTGGTCTACAGCGCCCCCCTGTGGCCAGACGCACAAGGTAACTGCTGGAACTGTGTATGCCTGTTTGTAAACCATGCTTTATCTGTAACTGTACTCTGACATATGTATATTCTGTAGATTCCCTATTGTATATATTGTATTTTCTAGTGTGCTTTAGGCTGATTAAATTATATAATTAATCTTGGGCTGTTCTGTTATCTCGATCTTGAATCCCACGTCTGTGTGTTCGGCTAATAGTTACCGTGAAGCGGTTGGTGGCAGCGAGTTGTGCCAAGGATTATTGTGGGGAGGCCAGTGAGATTCGGGGAGGTTTTATATATTCCGCCCGCGGAGGTCGGGGGAATATATACCCTACTCTCACCGGGGACCCTTCAATAATCGGCATAAGTAGTATAGCGGCCTCCTTGCTTATTGTCGGGCAATTCCATAATTGGCCTGACTATAAGAGGGGCGCTAGAGAGCGCGTCACGTGCTCTGTCTGTCGGTCGGGAGGTATAAAGGAGGGGTGACCCCCACTTGTTACCCCCCGATTGTGACGTACTGGTAGCCAGCGCGGGGGATTTCTGAGTGACCCCCCCGGTGGTTCGTGACAGGGGGTATTGCAACTTTTCGGCATTTTGAGGCGAAATTGTTCCTTTGGGGGGTATTGCAAATTTTTTTTCATTTTGAGGCGAAATTGTTCCTTTGGGGGGGTATTGCAACTTTTGGCCATTTTGAAGCGAAATTGTTCCTTTGGGGGGTATTGCAACTTTTCGGCATTTTGAGGCGAAATTGTTCCTTTGGGGGGGTATTGCAACTTTTGGCCATTTTGAAGCGAAATTGTTCCTTTCGGGGGGTATTGCAACTTTTCGGCATTTTGAGGCGAAATTGTTCCTTTGGGGGGGTATTGCAACTTTTGGCCATTTTGAAGCGAAATTGTTCCTTTGGGGGGGTATTGCAATTTTTTGCCATTTTGAAGCGAAATTGTTCCTTTGGGGGGGTATTGCAACTTTTGGCCATTTTGAAGCGAAATTGTTCCTTTCGGGGGGTATTGCAACTTTTCGGCATTTTGAGGCGAAATTGTTCCTTTGGGGGGGTATTGCAACTTTTGGCCATTTTGAAGCGAAATTGTTCCTTTCGGGGGGTATTGCAACTTTTCAGCATTTTGAGGCGAAATTGTTCCTTTGGGGGGGTATTGCAATTTTTTTTCCATTTTGAGGCGAAATTGTTCCTTTGGGGGGGTATTGCAACTTTTGGCCATTTTGAAGCGAAATTGTTCCTTTTGGGGGGTATTGCAATTTTTTGCCATTTTGAGGCAAAATTGTTCCTTTGGGGGGGTATTGCAACTTTTGGCCATTTTGAAGCGAAATTGCTCCTTTGGGGGGGTATTGCAACTTTTGACCATTTTGAAGCGAAATTGTTCCTTTGGGGGGAATTGCAATTTTTTGCCATTTTGAAGCGAAATTGTTCCTTTGGGGGGGTATTGCAACTTTTGGCCATTTTGAAGCGAAATTGTTCCTTTGGGGGGGTATTGCAACTTTTGGCCATTTTGAAGCGAAATTTTACCTTTGGGGGGGTATTGCAATTTTTTGCCATTTTGAGGCGAAATTGTTCCTTTGGGGGGTATTGCAACTTTTGGCCATTTTGAAGCGAAATTGTTCCTTTGGGGGGGTATTGCAACTTTTTGCCATTTTGAAGCGAAATTGTTCCTTTGGGGGGTATTGCAACTTTTGGCCATTTTGAAGCAAAATTGTTCCTTTGGGGGGGTATTGCAACTTTTCGGCATTTTGAAGCGAAATTGTTCCTTTGGGGGGATATTGCAACTTTTGGCCATTTTGAAGCGAAATTGTTCCTTTGGTGGAGTATTGCAACTTTTGGCCATTTTGAAGCGAAATTGTTCCTTTGTGGGGTATTGCAACTTTTCGGCAATTTGAAGCGAAATTGTTCCTTTGGGGGGGTATTGCAATTTTTTTCCATTTTGAGGCGAAATTGTTCCTTTGGGGGGTATTGCAACTTTTGGCCATTTTGAAGCGAAATTGTTCCTTTCAGGGGGTATTGCAACTTTTCGGCATTTTGAGGCGAAATTGTTCCTTTGGGGGGTATTGCAACTTTTGTCCATTTTGAAGCAAAATTGTTCCTTTCGGGGGTTATTGCAACTTTTGGCCATTTTGAAGCGAAAATGTTCCTTTGGTAGGGTATTGCATCTTTTTGCCATTTTGAGACGAAATTGTTCCTTTGGGGGTATTGCAATTTTTTTTCAATTTTGAGGCGAAATTGTTACTTTGGGGGGGTATTGCAACTTTTGGCCATTTTGAAGCGAAATTGTTCCTTTGGGGGGGCATTGCAACTTTTCAGCATTTTGAAGCGAAATTGTTCCTTTGGGGGGGTATTGCAATTTTTTTCCATTTTGAGGCGAAATTGTTCCTTTGGGGGGTATTGCAACTTTTGGCCATTTTGAAGCGAAATTGTTCCTTTGGGGGGGTATTGCAACTTTTGGCCATTTTGAAGCGAAATTGTTCCTTTGGGGGGGTATTGCAACTTTTCGGCATTTTGAGGCGAAATTGTTACTTTGGGGGGGGGTATTGCAACTTTTGGCCATTTTGAAGCGAAATTGTTCCTTTGGGGGGGTATTGCAACTTTTCGGCATTTTGAATCAAAATTGTTCCTTTGGGGGGTATTCCAATTTTTTGCCATTTTTAAGCG
The DNA here is from genome assembly GCF_048569485.1 of Anomaloglossus baeobatrachus. Classification (NCBI taxonomy): domain Eukaryota; kingdom Metazoa; phylum Chordata; class Amphibia; order Anura; family Aromobatidae; genus Anomaloglossus; species Anomaloglossus baeobatrachus. The sequence continues at coordinate 206,436,224 of NC_134361.1, read as the reverse complement.
AAATTGTTCCTTTGGGGGGGTATTGCAACTTTTGGCCATTTTGAAGCGAAATTGTTCCTTTGGGGGGGTATTGCAACTTTTGGCCATTTTGAAGCGAAAATGTTCCTTTGGTAGGGTATTCAAACTTTTGGCCATTTTGAAGCGAAATTGTTCCTTTGGGGGGGTATTGCAACTTTTCAGCATTTTGAAGCGAAATTGTTCCTTTGGGGGGGTATTGCAATTTTTTTCCATTTTGAGGCGAAATTGTTCCTTTGGGGGGGTATTGCAACTTTTGGCCATTTTGAAGCGAAATTGTTCCTTTGGGGGGGTATTGCAACTTTTGGCCATTTTGAAGCGAAAATGTTCCTTTGGTAGGGTATTGCAACTTTTCGGCATTTTGAGGCGAAATTGTTCCTTTGGGGGGGTATTGCAATTTTTTTTCAATTTTGAGGCGAAATTGTTACTTTGGGGGGTATTGCAACTTTTGGCCATTTTGAAGCTAAATTGTTCCTTTGGGGGGTATTGCAACTTTTCGGCATTTTGAAGCGAAATTGTTCCTTTGGAGGGGTATTGCAATTTTTTGCCATTTTGAGGCGAAATTGTTCCTTTGGGGGGTATTGCAACTTTTGGCCATTTTGAAGCGAAATTGTTCCTTTGGGGGGGTATTGCAACTTTTTGCCATTTTGAAGCGAAATTGTTCCTTTGGGGGGGTATTGCAACTTTTGGCCATTTTGAAGCAAAATTGTTCCTTTGGGGGGGTATTGCAACTTTTCGGCATTTTGAAGCGAAATTGTTCCTTTGGGGGGATATTACAACTTTTGGCCATTTTGAAGCGAAATTGTTCCTTTGGTGAAGTATTGCAACTTTTGGCCATTTTGAAGCGAAATTGTTCCTTTGTGGGGTATTGCAACTTTTCGGCAATTTGAAGCGAAATTGTTCCTTTGGGGGGGTATTGCAAATTTTTTCCATTTTGAGGCGAAATTGTTCCTTTGGGGGGTATTGCAACTTTTGGCCATTTTGAAGCGAAATTGTTCCTTTCAGGGGGTATTGCAACTTTTCGGCATTTTGAGGCGAAATTGTTCCTTTTGGGGGGTATTGCAACTTTTGTCCATTTTGAAGCAAAATTGTTCCTTTCGGGGGTTATTGCAACTTTTGGCCATTTTGAAGCGAAAATGTTCCTTTGGTAGGGTATTGCAACTTTTTGCCATTTTGAGACGAAATTGTTCCTTTGGGGGTATTGCAATTTTTTTTCAATTTTGAGGCGAAATTGTTACTTTGGGGGGGTATTGCAACTTTTTGCCATTTTGAAGCGAAATTGTTCCTTTGGGGGGGCATTGCAACTTTTCAGCATTTTGAAGCGAAATTGTTCCTTTGGGGGGGTATTGCAATTTTTTTCCATTTTGAGGCGAAATTGTTCCTTTGGGGGGTATTGCAACTTTTGGCCATTTTGAAGCGAAATTGTTCCTTTGGGGGGGTATTGCAACTTTTGGCCATTTTGAAGCGAAATTGTTCCTTTGGGGGGTATTGCAACTTTTCGGCATTTTGAGGCGAAATTGTTACTTTGGGGGGGGGTATTGCAACTTTTGGCCATTTTGAAGCGAAATTGTTCCTTTGGGGGGGTATTGCAACTTTTCGGCATTTTGAATCGAAATTGTTCCTTTGGGGGGTATTCCAATTTTTTGCCATTTTTAGGCGAAATTGTTCCTTTGGGGGGGTATTGCAACTTTTGGCCATTTTGAAGCGAAATTGTTCCTTTGGGGGGGTATTGCAACTTTTGGCCATTTTGAAGCGAAAATGTTCCTTTGGTAGGGTATTGCAACTTTTGGCCATTTTGAAGCGAAATTGTTCCTTTGGGGGGGTATTGCAACTTTTTGCCATTTTGAAGCGAAATTGTTCCTTTGGGGGGTATTGCAACTTTTGGCCATTTTGAAGCAAAATTGTTCCTTTGGGGGGGTATTGCAACTTTTCGGCATTTTGAAGCGAAATTGTTCCTTTGGGGGGATATTGCAACTTTTGGCCATTTTGAAGCGAAATTGTTCCTTTGGTGGAGTATTGCAACTTTTGGCCATTTTGAAGCGAAATTGTTCCTTTGTGGGGTATTGCAACTTTTCGGCAATTTGAAGCGAAATTGTTCCTTTGGGGGGGTATTGCAATTTTTTTCCATTTTGAGGCGAAATTGTTCCTTTGGGGGGTATTGCAACTTTTGGCCATTTTGAAGCGAAATTGTTCCTTTCAGGGGGTATTGCAACTTTTCGGCATTTTGAGGCGAAATTGTTCCTTTGGGGGGTATTGCAACTTTTGTCCATTTTGAAGCAAAATTGTTCCTTTCGGGGGTTATTGCAACTTTTGGCCATTTTGAAGCGAAAATGTTCCTTTGGTAGGGTATTGCATCTTTTTGCCATTTTGAGACGAAATTGTTCCTTTGGGGGTATTGCAATTTTTTTTCAATTTTGAGGCGAAATTGTTACTTTGGGGGGGTATTGCAACTTTTGGCCATTTTGAAGCGAAATTGTTCCTTTGGGGGGGCATTGCAACTTTTCAGCATTTTGAAGCGAAATTGTTCCTTTGGGGGGGTATTGCAATTTTTTTCCATTTTGAGGCGAAATTGTTCCTTTGGGGGGTATTGCAACTTTTGGCCATTTTGAAGCGAAATTGTTCCTTTGGGGGGGTATTGCAACTTTTGGCCATTTTGAAGCGAAATTGTTCCTTTGGGGGGGTATTGCAACTTTTCGGCATTTTGAGGCGAAATTGTTACTTTGGGGGGGGTATTGCAACTTTTGGCCATTTTGAAGCGAAATTGTTCCTTTGGGGGGGTATTGCAACTTTTCGGCATTTTGAATCAAAATTGTTCCTTTGGGGGGTATTCCAATTTTTTGCCATTTTTAAGCGAAATTGTTCCTTTGGGGGGGTATTGCAACTTTTGGCCATTTTGAAGCGAAATTGTTCCTTTGGGGGGGTATTGCAACTTTTGGCCATTTTGAAGCGAAAATGTTCCTTTGGTAGGGTATTCAAACTTTTGGCCATTTTGAAGCATAATTGTTCCTTTGGGGGGGTATTGCAACTTTTCAGCATTTTGAAGCGAAATTGTTCCTTTGGGGGGGTATTGCAATTTTTTTCCATTTTGAGGCGAAATTGTTCCTTTGGGGGGGTATTGCAACTTTTGGCCATTTTGAAGCGAAATTGTTCCTTTGGGGGGGTATTGCAACTTTTGGCCATTTTGAAGCGAAAATGTTCCTTTGGTAGGGTATTGCAACTTTTCGGCATTTTGAGGCGAAATTGTTCCTTTGGGGGGGTATTGCAATTTTTTTTCAATTTTGAGGCGAAATTGTTACTTTGGGGGGTATTGCAACTTTTGGCCATTTTGAAGCTAAATTGTTCCTTTGGGGGGTATTGCAACTTTTCGGCATTTTGAAGCGAAATTGTTCCTTTGGAGGGGTATTGCAATTTTTTGCCATTTTGAGGCGAAATTGTTCCTTTGGGGGGTATTGCAACTTTTGGCCATTTTGAAGCGAAATTGTTCCTTTGGGGGGGTATTGCAACTTTTTGCCATTTTGAAGCGAAATTGTTCCTTTGGGGGGTATTGCAACTTTTGGCCATTTTGAAGCAAAATTGTTCCTTTGGGGGGGTATTGCAACTTTTCGGCATTTTGAAGCGAAATTGTTCCTTTGGGGGGATATTACAACTTTTGGCCATTTTGAAGCGAAATTGTTCCTTTGGTGAAGTATTGCAACTTTTGGCCATTTTGAAGCGAAATTGTTCCTTTGTGGGGTATTGCAACTTTTCGGCAATTTGAAGCGAAATTGTTCCTTTGGGGGGGTATTGCAAATTTTTTCCATTTTGAGGCGAAATTGTTCCTTTGGGGGGTATTGCAACTTTTGGCCATTTTGAAGCGAAATTGTTCCTTTCAGGGGGTATTGCAACTTTTCGGCATTTTGAGGCGAAATTGTTCCTTTTGGGGGGTATTGCAACTTTTGTCCATTTTGAAGCAAAATTGTTCCTTTCGGGGGTTATTGCAACTTTTGGCCATTTTGAAGCGAAAATGTTCCTTTGGTAGGGTATTGCAACTTTTTGCCATTTTGAGACGAAATTGTTCCTTTGGGGGTATTGCAATTTTTTTTCAATTTTGAGGCGAAATTGTTACTTTGGGGGGGTATTGCAACTTTTTGCCATTTTGAAGCGAAATTGTTCCTTTGGGGGGGCATTGCAACTTTTCAGCATTTTGAAGCGAAATTGTTCCTTTGGGGGGGTATTGCAATTTTTTTCCATTTTGAGGCGAAATTGTTCCTTTGGGGGGTATTGCAACTTTTGGCCATTTTGAAGCGAAATTGTTCCTTTGGGGGGGTATTGCAACTTTTGGCCATTTTGAAGCGAAATTGTTCCTTTGGGGGGTATTGCAACTTTTCGGCATTTTGAGGCGAAATTGTTACTTTGGGGGGGGGGTATTGCAACTTTTGGCCATTTTGAAGCGAAATTGTTCCTTTGGGGGGGTATTGCAACTTTTCGGCATTTTGAATCGAAATTGTTCCTTTGGGGGGTATTCCAATTTTTTGCCATTTTTAGGCGAAATTGTTCCTTTGGGGGGGTATTGCAACTTTTGGCCATTTTGAAGCGAAATTGTTCCTTTGGGGGGGTATTGCAACTTTTGGCCATTTTGAAGCAAAATTGTTCCTTTGGGGGGGTATTGCAACTTTTCGGCATTTTGAAGCGAAATTGTTCCTTTGGGGGGATATTACAACTTTTGGCCATTTTGAAGCGAAATTGTTCCTTTGGTGAAGTATTGCAACTTTTGGCCATTTTGAAGCGAAATTGTTCCTTTGTGGGGTATTGCAACTTTTCGGCAATTTGAAGCGAAATTGTTCCTTTGGGGGGGTATTGCAAATTTTTTCCATTTTGAGGCGAAATTGTTCCTTTGGGGGGTATTGCAACTTTTGGCCATTTTGAAGCGAAATTGTTCCTTTCAGGGGGTATTGCAACTTTTCGGCATTTTGAGGCGAAATTGTTCCTTTTGGGGGGTATTGCAACTTTTGTCCATTTTGAAGCAAAATTGTTCCTTTCGGGGGTTATTGCAACTTTTGGCCATTTTGAAGCGAAAATGTTCCTTTGGTAGGGTATTGCAACTTTTTGCCATTTTGAGACGAAATTGTTCCTTTGGGGGTATTGCAATTTTTTTTCAATTTTGAGGCGAAATTGTTACTTTGGGGGGGTATTGCAACTTTTTGCCATTTTGAAGCGAAATTGTTCCTTTGGGGGGGCATTGCAACTTTTCAGCATTTTGAAGCGAAATTGTTCCTTTGGGGGGGTATTGCAATTTTTTTCCATTTTGAGGCGAAATTGTTCCTTTGGGGGGTATTGCAACTTTTGGCCATTTTGAAGCGAAATTGTTCCTTTGGGGGGGTATTGCAACTTTTGGCCATTTTGAAGCGAAATTGTTCCTTTGGGGGGTATTGCAACTTTTCGGCATTTTGAGGCGAAATTGTTACTTTG
>NC_134361.1:206087564-206125561 GCF_048569485.1 Anomaloglossus baeobatrachus | reverse complement strand
ACTCTCCCTCTCTCACTCCCACTCTCCCACTCTCTCACTCTCCCTCTCCCCCACCCTCCCTCTCTCCCACCCTCCCACTCTCCCTCCCTCCCTCCCTCCTCCCACACACTCTCCTACTCTCACCTACTCTCCCTCACTCCCACCCTCCCACTCACCCACCCTCCCTCTCTCCACCCACCCCTCACCCACCCCCACCCTCCCACTCTCCCACTCACTCCCACTCTCTCCTACTCTCCCACTCTCCCACACTCCCTCTCTCCCACACTCCCTCTCTCCCACTCTCCCTCTCTCCCACACTCCCTCTCCCACTCACCCTCTCTCCCACTCTCCTTCCCTCTCTCCCACTCTCCCTCTCTCCCACTCTCCCTCTCCCTCACTCTCTTTACTCTCCCCCTCTCCCACTCTCCCTCTCTCCCACTCTCCCTCACTCTCTTTTACTCTCTCTCTCCCCCTCTCTCCCTCACTCTCTTTTACTCTCCCACACTCCCTCTCTCCCGCTCTCCCACTCTCCCACTCTCCTCTCCCACTCTCCCTCTCTCCCACTCTCCTCTCCCACTCTCCTCTCCCACTCTCCTCTCCCACTCTCCTCTCCCACTCTCCTCTCCCACTCTCCCTCTCTCCCACTCTCCTCTCCCACTCTCCTCTCCCACTCTCCTCTCCCACTCTCCCTCTCTCCCACTCTCCTCTCCCACTCTCCTCTCCCACTCTCCCTCTCTCCCACTCTCCCTCTCTCTCACTCTCCCTCTCACTCTCCCTCTCTCCCACCCTCCCTCTCTCCCACTCTCCCTCTCACTCTCCCTCTCTCCCACCCTCCCTCTCTCCCTCTCTCTTTACTCTCCCTCTCTCCCAGTCCCCCTCTCTCTCTCACTCTCCCTCCCTCTCTTCCTCTCTCTCTCTCTCCCACTCTCCCACTCTCTCCTACTCTCCCTCTCTCCCACTCTCTCCCTCTCTCCCACTCTCCCACTCTCCCTCTCTCTCACTCTCCCTCTCCCTCCCTCTCTTCCTCTCTCCCACTCTCCCTCTCTCCTACTCTCTCACTCTCCCTCTCTCTCTCCCACTCTCCCACTCTCTCCTACTCTCCCTCTCTCCCACTCTCTCCCTCTCTCCCACTCTCCCTCTCTCTCACTCTCCCTCTCCCTCCCTCTCTTCCTCTCTCCCACTCTCCCTCTCTCCTACTCTCTCACTCTCCCTCTCTCTCTCCCACTCTCCCACTCTCTCCTACTCTCCCTCTCTCCTTCTCTCCCTCTCTCACCCTCTCTCCCACTCTCTCCTTCTCTCCCTCTCTCTCCCTCTCTCCCTCTCTCCCACTCTCCCACTCTCTCCCACTCTCCCTCTCTCCCTCTCTCCCACCCTCCCTCTCTCCCTCTCTCCCACACTCCCTCTCTCCCACTCTCCCTCTCTCCCACTCTCCCTCTCTCCCACACTGCCTCTCTCCCACTCTCCCTCCCTCTCTCCCTCCCTCCCTCTCTCCCACTCTCCCTCTCTCCCACTCTCTCCTACTCTCCCTCCCTCTCTCCCTCCCTCCCTCCCTCTCTCCCACTCTCCCTCTCTCCCACTCTCTCCTACTCTCCCTCTCTCCCACTCTCCAGCTCTCCCACCCTCCCTCTCTCCCACCCTCCCTGTCTCCCACCCTCCCACTCTCCCTCTCTCCCACTCTCCCTCTCTCCCACTCTCCCTCACTCTCTTTTACTCTCCCTCTCTCCCACTCTCCCTCTCTCCCACCCTCCCTCTCTCCCACACTCCCTCTCTCCCACTCTCCCTCCCTCTCTCCCTCCCTCCCTCTCTCCCACTCTCTCCTAGTCTCCCTCTCTCCCACCCTCCCTCTCTCCCACCCTCCCACTCTCCCACTCTCCCTCTCTCCCTCTCTCCCTCTCTCTCTCTCTCTCCCTCTCTCTCTCTCTCCCTCTCCCCCCTCCCCCTCTCTCCCACTCTCCCACTCTCCCTCACTCTCTTTTACTCTCCCTCTCTCACTCCCACTCTCCCACTCTCTCACTCTCCCTCTCCCCCACCCTCCCTCTCTCCCACCCTCCCACTCTCCCTCCCTCCCTCTCTCCCACTCTCTCCTACTCTCTCCTACTCTCCCTCTCTCCCACCCTCCCTCTCTCCCACCCCTCCCTCTCTCCCACCCTACCTCTCTCCCACTCTCCCTCCCTCCCACTCTCCCACTCTCTCCCACTCTCTCCTACTCTCCCTCTCTCCCACACTCCCTCTCTCCCACACTCCCTCTCTCCCACTCTCCCTCTCTCCCACTCTCCTCTCCCACTCTCCCTCTCTCCCACTCTCCTTTCCCTCTCTCCCACTCTCCCTCTCTCCCACTCTCCCTCTCCCTCACTCTCTTTTACTCTCCCCCTCTCCCACTCTCCCTCTCTCCCACTCTCCCTCACTCTCTTTTACTCTCTCTCTCCCCCTCTCTCCCTCACTCTCTTTTACTCTCCCACACTCCCTCTCTCCCGCTCTCCCACTCTCCCACTCTCCTCTCCCACTCTCCCTCTCTCCCACTCTCCTCTCCCACTCTCCTCTCCCACTCTCCTCTCCCACTCTCCTCTCCCACTCTCCTCTCCCACTCTCCCTCTCTCCCACTCTCCTCTCCCACTCTCCTCTCCCACTCTCCCTCTCTCCCACTCTCCTCTCCCACTCTCCTCTCCCACTCTCCCTCTCTCCCACTCTCCCTCTCTCTCACTCTCCCTCTCACTCTCCCTCTCTCCCACCCTCCCTCTCTCCCACTCTCCCTCTCACTCTCCCTCTCTCCCACCCTCCCTCTCTCCCTCTCTCTTTTACTCTCCCTCTCTCCCCCTCTCCCTCTCCCACTCTCTCCCACTCTCTCCCTCTCTCACTCTCCCTCTCTCTCACTCTCCCTCTCTTCCTCTCTCCCTCTCTCCTACTCTCCCTCTCTCCTACTCTCTCTCTCCTACTCTCTCTCTCTCCCACTCTCTCCTACTCTCCCTCTCTCCCACTCACCACCGAAATCATATTAACTGACACATAAGGTCTCTTTGTGTGTGTGTGTCTCTTTCTGTGTGTGTAACTTATCAGCTGTATTACCCGGCATTGCACGGGATAGTAACTAAATCTGTCTGTCTCTCCTACTCTCCCACTCTCTCTTTCGTCTGTGTCTTTCTGTGTATGTGTCTCTTTCTGTGTATGTGTCTCTTTTTGTACGTGTGTGTGTCTCTTTATGTGTGTGTGTCTCTGTATGTCTCTTTCTGTGTGTGTGGGTCTCTCTGTGTGTCTCTTTCTCTGTCCATAACAGGAGTCTATAATAACACATCCGTTTCTAGATCCATTGACTTTAATGTAAGCAGGTTTTTTGGTGAATAACTGTAAAGCGAGGGGTTAAATTTTCTCCTCAAAACATAGTTTAAGGCGTTCCCTGAGTCAAATGAGGTGGCTGTGCAAAATTTCGTGATTGTAAATGTGACAGTGCGGATTCCTTTAGTGGACACATACACATATACATACATACATACACACACACTCAGCTTTATATATTAGATTTATTTATTTATTACCTGTTATTTTTTATTTAATTTTTAGTCATTTTCCACTATGAGATCCCTGTAAGGTCATTAAAGGGGACCATTGGAGCAGCATTCAAATATTGAAATATTTATATTTTCAGCTTATTTTCCCTGTAAATTGGGCTAGTATATTCGCCCCAGTTACAGAGGAAATGAATCCTCCTGGCTGCATAGCAGAGGTATAACGTGATTGATATTGTCCTATACCTAAACATTATCAGCAGACATTTGCTTCAACGCCTCTTGCCTTCTTTTTAAATGACGGAGTACCATACAATGTACAGAAGCAGAAGGGGTCCACCGATATAGCAATCGAGAAGAGCTGAGTTTGTCACAGAGTCCAGAGCTGAGCTGGCAAAGAGGTAAGGCAAGGTTTCCCAGAGATATAGCAGAGCTGGGTTAGTCAATCAGTATAAGACTGAGCTAGGAGTGTTGTTTATATAGTAGAGATGGGTTTGTCACCAAGTCTAGGGCAGAGCTGGGCAGTAGTACAGCAGAGCAGAGTTTGTCATAAGAGTCCAGGACTGAAGCAACTACCTGAATACTCAGGCAGCATGCTGTCACCAGAGCTGGGCGATATGGCACGAGAGGGTAATGTCACTGAAGTGTTGAGGAAAAGAAGGACTTGGAGGTAGCAGACTGAGGATGAAGTGCTAGATCACCTTGTAACACCCTGCTGGGTCCCCTCGTAGTCCTTGGATATTCCAGCCTTATGCAATGGCTTCTCATCTGATTTGACCACTGCAAACAACCACAAGCTAATTTTTAACCAGTTAAACTCTTTTATCAAGACCCTAGTGAAGGTTTTTAATGGGTGGTCACGGGCAAGGGAATAAATGGCCCAACACTGCGGATAGAAAAGGAGACTGACACTAACCTGTGTCTGAACTCTGAGCTCCCCTAGCGTCCCTATGCGAGTTCTTCGCCTCGTTGCATACCTAGTCCCTAACTGTCCCTCCACTCACCCTGTATGGTGCCAAGGCTGGTGAGTGCACTAGACATCAAAACTTCTGTAATAAAACACAGGGTAAGGGAGACAAACAAGGAGACGTAGACAAAAGGATGTGCACCAACAGCTGCAGCCTAACATCAGGGCTGCAGGAGGCTAGAGACCAGCAATCAGCAACTTTACTACTGCAGCCTTAAACCAGGACTGCAGAAGACTGGAGATCAGCAACTTTACTGCTGCAGCCTAACACCAGAGCTACAGGAGACTAGGGATCGGCAACTTCACTGCTGCAGCCTAACACCAGGGCTGCAGGAGACTAGGGATCGGCAACTACACTGCTGCAGCCTAACACCAGGGCTGCAGGAGATTAGAGATTAGCACCTTCATTACTGCAGACTAAAACCAGGCCTGCAGGAGACTAGAGATCAGCAACTTCACTACTACAGACTAAGACCAGGGCTGCAGGAGACTAGGGATCAGCAACTTCACTACTGCAGACACCAGGGCTGCAGGAGACTAGGGATCAGCAACTTCACTGCTGCAGCCAAACACCAGGGCTGCAGGAGACTAGGGATCAGCAACTTCATTGCTGCACCCAAAGACCAGGGCTGCAAGAGACTAGGGATCAGCAACTTCATTGCTGCAGACTAACACCAGGGCTGCAGGAGACTAGGGATCAGCAACTTCACTGCTGCAGACTAACACCAGGGCTGCAGGAGATTAGAGATTAGCACCTTCATTATTGCAGACTAACACCAGGGCTGCAGGAGACTAGAGATCAGCAACTTCATTACTACAGACTAACACCAGGGCTGCAGGAGAAGAGGGATCAGGAACTTCACTACTGCAGACTAACACCAGGGCTACAGGAGAATAGGGATCGGCAACTTCACTGCTGCAGCCTAACACCAGGGCTGCAGGAGATTAGAGATTAGCAACTTCACTTCACTGCTGCAGCCTAACACCAGGGCTGCAGGAGACTGAAGATCAGCAACTTCACTGCTGCAGCCAAACATCAGGGCTGCAGGAGACTGAAGATCAGCAACTTAACTGCTGCAGCCAAACATCAGGGCTGCAGGAGACTGAAGACCAGCAACTTCACTACTGCAGACTAACAACATGGCTGCAGGAGACTAAAGATCAGCAACTTCATTGCTGCAGCCAAACACCAGTCCTGCAGGAGACTAGGGATCAGCAACTTCACTGCTGCAGCCAAACACCAGGGCAGCAAGAGATTAGGCATCAGCAACTTCACTGCTGCAGACTAACACCAGGGCTGCAGGAGACTAGGGATCAACAACTTCACTGCTGCAGCCAAACACCAGGGCTACAGGAGACTAGAGATCAGCAACTTCACTGATGCAGACTAACACCAGGGCTGCAGGAGACTAGAGATCAGCAACTTCACTACTACAGACTAACAACATGGCTGCAGGAGACTAGAGATCAGCAACTTCATTTCTGCACCCAAACACCAGGGCTGCAAGAGACTAGGGATCAGCAACTTCACTGCTGCAGACTAACACCAGGGCTGCAAGCGGCACAGCTCCAAGAGCTTCACAGACTTCCTCCTTCAACAGTGATCAGCTCAGAATGGGATGTAATTCTATAACCGGCATCAGATGATGGGACATGTGACTATTTAAAGGGAATGTTAACAAACCAGTTGCACCTGAGACAAACTAACAAGAAACTCCCAGGAAGGAAAGAGTCCTTACCCCTTGCTGCACTAAAAGAAAGCAATATCCGGAGTCTCACAAGGCAATGTGAGACTCAGATCCCAAACCTGTCACAAGTCTCCCCAGGACAGGAGACCTGACATGGGTTGAGACCTTGGTCGTTAATTTAAATATTGTGGGGATTCTGGAAGTTGCGTCTTCTACAGATCAAACATTCCTGACCTGTTCTAAAGATGAGTAGTCATCGTTAAAGTCTCGGAAACCCGTTAAGATTCCAGTCTCATCCGAATACTGATATTTTGAGCAGATTGTGTCGGGGCCTGGGTGGAGAATGGAGCAAATTATCCCAAACCCAGTGTATTAAAACTGTCGAGATTCCTGTCTTCCAGGAAAGTGTCAACTACTTAAAATGGGAGCTGCCCTGCATGTAACCCTTTCTGTGCGTATTCACGTGGTACAGTACCACGTGGTATCCATCCATCTGTTGCAGGTACTTACATCCGACACCTTCTAATGTCCCCGACGGTAATAATTTATTCCAGTGACCTCAAATTACTTTCTTCGTTTGGGTTGTTTTGATTGTCGAAAGAATGCTGTCACATCCACCGCCTCTCGCAGGAATCAGCCAAGACATCTGGAAGGGTTTGCGTGATGGAAGGGTTTTAAAAAGAGATGAGGCAAGAACTGAAACAAACAAAGCGTGGGCAGGAGGCTTTTTATGTGGACCATCTGCAAAGAACTGGCTATTTTAGTTGCAAAACAACATGTGGAATCGAACACATTTGGATGAAAGCGAAGAGCACCAGGGAGATGTTTAATCCATACCTTTTCCCAAAATATTAAGTAAAACCTTACATACATGATGGTATTATAAAGGATTTGCATGTGGACTAGTTACAGCAAGGTAAGCAGAATGGTAGATGGGCAAGCGGAGCTGGAAGCACTAGATGCAGAAGAGCCAGGCAGTCGGATAGTGCCGAAACAGCAGAGATGTATAGGCAACCGGTATCTTGCTACAGGAGTGTATTTACTTACAGGAATTGCAAAGATGTAAAAGCAAACTGGAAACTTGCTGGCAGAAGAGTGGTTACCCACAGGTATTGCAGAGATGTATAGGCATAGTGGTATCTTGCTGGTAGAACTGGGGTTAAACACTGGAATAGCAGAGATGTATAAGCAAACTGGTATCTTGCTAGCAGAACTGTGGTTACACACCAGAATATCAGAGATGTATAGGCAAACTGGTAACTTGCTAGCAGAACTGTGGTTACACACCAGAATATCAGAGATGTATAGGCAAACTGGTATCTTGCTAGCAGAACTGTGGTTACACACCAGAATAACAGAGATGTATAAGCAAACTGGTATCTTTCTAACAGAAGTACAGTTACACACAGGAATACCAAAAATTTATGGAAATTTGTTATCTTGCTAGCAGAATTAGAGTTACACACCAGAATATTAAAGATGTAAAGGCAAACTGGTACCTTGCTAGCAAAGTGCAGTTACGCACTGGACTATCAGAAATTTATGGGCAAACTCGTATCTTGTTAGCAGAACTGTGGTTATACACTGGAATAGCAGAGATATATAGGCAATCTGATATCTTGCTAGCAGAAGTGCAGTTACACACTGGAATAGTAGAGATTTATGGGCAAACTGGTATAGTTACGTCACCACCAGAGTCCGCTCCATCGACTCCTACTCCGATCGCCAGGCGACGCCGTGTTCCTGCCATTGATAGTGCTGGTGGTGAGAGAGGAGTCGATGCCAGCGGCACCGGTGGGCGCAGGCTCCACTCATCCACTGTGCTGGGTTTCCTGGGGATCTGCAGTGCCACTGGCTCTCTGTAGGTGGCGGGTGTCTCCCAGCTGAGGTACCATCATTCAGCTACAGCCTATGGGATTACACCACACCCTTTTTAATTCCACTCCTGTCTGCTGACCTCTGCCAGAGATAGTTCTGAGAATTATGGCTCCTGCTTCATCCTGTGATTTCGTGTGCTGATTACCGCTTATGTCCTGACTACCCTCCTGCCTGCTGTTTATGTAACTCGCTGCCCGATCTGGTTTTGTCCTCTGCTTGTTTCTCATTACGTCCTTGCCTGCCGATTCTTTCCCTGTTCTGCAATTCCTGGTTTGACCCTGCCTGACTACTACTATCATCGAACTGCAGCCTTCCACAGGTAGTGATCACCTTGGGCCCTATGTAATTCCAAATCCCTGTATAGGGGTTAAAGGGTTTCAGGGTTCTGGGGGTCCTGCCTGGTGAGTGGCTATCCTCTAGCCTGTCCATTACAGCCCGTCTGAGTCTGTGGGTCTAGGCAGGCTTTACAGGTATCTTGGTACACCTGCTTTTACACATCGGAATAACAGATGTATAGGCAAACTAGTTTCTTGCTTTCAGAAGTGCAGTTACACACAGAAATAGAAAAAAATATGGGCAAACTGGTATCTTGTTAGCAGAACTGGGGTTAAACACTGGAATAGCAGAGATGTATAAGCAAACTGTTAACTTGCTAGCAGAAGTGTGGTAGCACACCGGAATAGCAGAGATGTATAGACAAACTGGTATCTTGCTTGCAGAAGTGTGGTTACACACAGGAATAGCAGAAATTTATGGGCAAACTGGTATCTTGCTTGCAGAAGTGTGGTTACACACCAGAATATCAGAGATGTATAAGCAAACTGTTAACTTGCTAGCAGAAGTGTGGTAACACACCGGAATAGCAGAGATGTATAGACAAACTGGTATCTTGCTTGCAGAAGTGAAGTTACACACAGGAATATCAGGAATTTATGGGCAAACTGGTATCTTGCTAGCAGAACTGAGATTACACAAAGGAATAGCAGAAATTTATGGGAAAACTGGTGACTTGTTACCAGAATTTGGGTTACACACCAGATGTCAGCAGTAGTTGGGGAGATAATTAGACACCTGGTGGAACAATATGAAGTGGAAGATGATGCAAACTCCTGGAAAAGAACATGGTAGCAGGATGCTCTACTCCCTGAATACTCAGGCCACACATAGCTGCCTAAACCAAGCTTAAATTAACTGGGTGATGACATCAGAGGTGCTTTTCAGGTTACCCTCGTAACTTGTCACAGATTACAACAGATGGAGGTAGCCATAGGGGAAGGAAGCAAAGCCTGGTTTTGGAGGTGGAGGAGGCAGGCTTGCAAGAGTCAATCTCTGCTGGTCTGCTTGCTCCTTTGCTCCCCTCCTATTTATGCTGGTTGAATCCTTCCTCCCATGCCAGCTATAGTTTGTTCTTTGTTGGTCTGTTAGGTGTGGTGTCCCAGATTCTCTGTTGAAAGTTGTGCTCATTGCTTGGAGCGGTTGTGAAAGTTTACCCCTGTTGTTTTGTTCTTCCTCCTCATTTTTCCTCCTGAATCTCTTATTGGCTTTACCTGTGTGTGACAAAGTTTTGGTTTTTCCTTGTCTGTGGGTTTCATCACACTCCTGTCCCATCCCTTCCCGGGGGGAGGGTGAATCAGATCAGGACTGGTCAGGAGCAGGGCCAGTAAGGAGACTCGGGCCTCTCCACCTTCAAGAGTATCCCTAAGATTAGGAATAGCATAGGGCCCCCTTAGCTTGAGAGACAGCTTAGGAGCCCCGGTTCCCCGCTATCTCATAGTTATTGTGACAGTGCCATATCTTACCCGTGAATGAGATATGTCTTTCAACGTATTTTGGGACGTCCTCAGATTTCATGGTCCCAAAACGCGTTGT
The DNA here is from genome assembly GCF_048569485.1 of Anomaloglossus baeobatrachus. Taxonomy (NCBI): domain Eukaryota; kingdom Metazoa; phylum Chordata; class Amphibia; order Anura; family Aromobatidae; genus Anomaloglossus; species Anomaloglossus baeobatrachus. The sequence continues at coordinate 206,115,680 of NC_134361.1, read as the reverse complement.
AAAAATGGCCACATATTTGGTAAATACCGATACGATTTTGGTTAATGTAACCACCAAAGCAGTGTTCCCCAAATGTTCGTGCAAAGTAGTGTTTTGCCAGAAAAAGAGTAACTTTTTAGGAAACTTCATGGTGGGTGTGGACCCTTGAAGTTGCAAATTTATATCGCTGTGAATGACTTCATTTAGAAAAATTGACCATTCCTGGGAGGCTGATCTCACCCCGAGACCAATTATATCAAATTAAGGGGGGGAGGTTTACCTTTTTTTCCACCATTTTCCATGATAATCAAGGCGGGGGGGCACTGGAAAACAACGGAGCGGAAATTTAAAGATCCGAAAAACATCTCTCCACACGTAGCAGATGAGGCAAATGCTTTAATAGTAACTGTAAGTATAGTAACTATACATGGGTATAGTTAGGAGGAACCAGGACCGGCTTTATGTCGAAATTTGCCCTATGGTGCCCCCTTTCCTAATATCTGTGTGTGCTGTGTATAGGAGACATTAGAGTCTATAGGGTCCTTTACAAGCTGCAACATCGCTAACGATATATCGTCGGGGTCACGGTGTTTGTGACGCACATCTGGCGCCGTTAGCGATATCGTTGTGTGTGACACCAAGGAGCGACGATCAACGATCGCAAAAACGGCACAAATCGTTGATCGTTGACACGCCGCTTGTTGACTCATCGTGTCAACGATCAACGATTTTTGCCGTTTTTGCGATCGTTGACATGTTGCTCCTTTTCAAAATGTCATTGGTGGTGCATGGCGCTGGTTGTTTGTCGTTCCTGCGGCACCACACATCGCTATGTGTGACACCGCAGGAACGATGAACATCTCCTTACCTGCGTCCACCGGCAATGAGGAAGGAAGGAGGTGGGCGGCATGTTCCGGCCGCTCATCTCAACCCCTCCTCTGCTATTGGACAGTTGCCGTATGACGCTGCTGTGACGCCGAACGCACCTCCCCCTTGAAGGAGGGATTGTTCAGCGGTCACAGCGACGTCGATGCACAGGTAAGTGCGTGTGACGCTGCCGTAGCGATAATGTTCGCTACGGCAGCGATCACCACATATCGCACCAACAACGGGGGCAAGTGCTATCGCGCACGACATCACTAGCAATCGCTAGCGATGTCACAGCGTGTAAAGCACCCTTATACCTACTAGCTCAGAGACAACTGGAAATTAGAAAAAGAGCCTATAGAGGGGAAAACTGGTGAAAAGTAACAGGTACAAGTCTTCTAGTGCCCAGAAACTGTACAATTCCTCAGTACTTATAATTAAGCATTATATATCTGTGTATATATACTTGTTATTATATATTTTTTATATATATATATATATATATATATATATATATATATATATACAGTACAGACCAAAAGTTTGGACACACCTTCTCATTCATAGTTTTCTTTATTTTCAGGACTCTGAAAATGGTGTCACGCTTCCCGGTCCCCTTGTCCCGTTCTCCGGTCCCCGTGGCCCGCTTCCCGCTCCCCGGCGGCGTCCCCTGCTCACCACTCCGGTCCCGTCCTCCTCGTCCCCGCCTGCAGCCTCCACGCGTCCTGCTCCCCGCTCCCGGCGCTCCTCTGCGAGGTGGGACTCCCAGCCGGGCGCTCCTGCCTCCTCCTCACCGCTTCCTGGACTGACTTCTGGCACACGGGCCTCGCGCATGCGCATTAGGGCGCGCGCGCGGTCATTGACCCTTTCTTAAAGGGCCAGCACCCAGAAACAGGATATTGCATAGAAAGGTACAGGGTATATAAGGGTTCTCTTTCCTGGTGGACGGGGCCTGTTCTACGTGTTTAGTAAGCTAGTGTTCAGGTCCCCGTATTGCTTTGCCTTGTACCTTGCCTGCATTAACCCTGTCCTGTCTCGTAGAGCCTGTCCTGCCACGCCAGCCGCTCCGAACCACGCTCATTCCCGTACCCTGACGGTGACTTCGGCGGATGTTCCACCATCTCTGCAGCTCCGCCAGTCTCCAGTCCCTGGCTCCGCTTGGTGACCCGTTCCATCGCTCAGCAAGTCCCGGATCCCGCCTGACCTTACCACCTGGCCTCGGACTCTGAGCCTCGTCACCCGGACCACCGTCCAGAACTCCGTCCACCTTTCCTGCTCCCCTACAGACTGTCCGGCTACCATTAGTGCTTCGGCTGCCGTGCACCCAGACCCTCTGGCGGGGTGACCTGCCTGGCTGCCTCCTCAAGGGAAACCGGTGTACGGTCCAGAGGTTCCACCACCCGGACGTTACAAATGGTAGATTCACATTAAAGGCATCAAAACTATGAATTAACACATGTGGAATGAAATGCTTAACAAAAAAGTGTGAAACATCTGAAAATATGTCTTATATTCTAGGTTCTTCAAAGTAGCCACCTTTTGCTTTGATTACTGCTTTGCACACTCTTGGCATTCTCTTGATGAGCTTCAAGAGGTAGTCACCGGAAATGGTTTTCCAACAGTCTTGAAGGAGTTCCCAGAGATGCTTAGCACTTGTTGTCCCTTTTGCCTTCACTCTGCGGTCCAGCTCACCCCAAACCATCTTGATTGGGTTCAGGTCTGGTGACTGTGGAGGCCAGGTCATCTGGCGTAGCATCCCATCACTCTCCTTCTTAGTCAAATAGCCCTTACACAGCCTGGAGGTGTGTTTGGGGTCATTGTCCTGTTGAAAAATAAATGATGGTCCAACTAAACGCAAACTGGATGGAATAGCACGCCGCTGCAAGATGCTGTGGTAGCCAAGCTGGTTCTGTATGCCTTCAATTTTGAATAAATCCCCAACAGTGTCACCAGCAAAGCCCCCCCACACCATCACACCTCTTCCACCATGCTTCACGGTGGGAACCAGCCATGTAGAGTCCATCCGTTCACCTTTTCTACAAAGACACGGCGATTGGATCCAAAGATCTCAAATTTGGACTCATCAGACCAAAGCACAGATGTCCACTGGACTAATGTCCATTCCTTGTGTTCTTTAGCCCAAACAAGTCTCTTCTGCTTGTTGCCTGCCCTTAGCAGTGGTTTCCTAGCAGCTATTTTACCATGAAGGCTGCTGCACAAAGTCTCCTCTTAACAGTTGTTCTAGAGATGAGAAGGTGTGTCCAAACTTTTGGTCTGGACTAATATATATATATATATATATATATATATATATATATATATATATATATATATATATATATATATATATATATATATATTTAAACATATATTTATTCATATTTATCATATAGTTATTACATATTTTATATATATATATTATATTTATATATATGTTTTATATATATATATATATATATGTATATATATATTGTATATATATATATATGTATATATTATATATTTATTTATATTTAATTATATAGTTATTATATATTTATATAATTATTATATATTTATATTTGTATATATATATTTATAAAACTGTACAATTCCACAGTACTTATAATTAAGCGTTGTATATTTAGTTATACTGTATATAAGAGTATATACAGTGTACAATATCCAAATATACAAACACTTAATTATATGTACTGTGTACATGAGGAATTGTACCATTTCTGGGCACTAGAAGACTTGTACCTGTTACTTTTCACCAGTTTTCCCCTCTGCAGGCTCTTTTTCTACTTTTCAGTTGTCTCTGAGCTAGTAGGTATATACTCTAATGTCTCAATGTCTCCCACACACAGCACACACAGATAATAGGAAACCCTGATCTACTGCCTTTGTCTAGAATATGATCAGAAGCAGCAGCGTGGAGGACGTTATACAGCAGTACTCAGCAGTGTAGACGTGAATCCAGCTCTGGGGTGTCATGCCAGAGTGTACCGACGCTCAGCATGCAGCACAACACAAAGGTGACAATGGGGATGGTATAGAAAGAAGGCCCAGCCAATAGGGAGAAGGGAGAGGGGACACCTTATGCAGCTCACTACCGTCAACATACGGGTCTTTTCCCCCCATCGCCATCATGTACCTAGGACTTTGCTTGCCCTAAACTCACCCTGGCTAGTGAGAAGGCTGGTGACAGCACTAGTCTCATCCCTCCAATAATACAACACCAAGTAAGGAAAACACTCCAAATTTCTTCAATGCAGAAAAACACCACTGCTGCAATACTCATGACTGCTCAGCTTCTTCCAGAGACCGGCTCCTTCTAAAATGAACAGCTTAAGAGTAAGATTCAAAACAAGTGACATTTTATAGCGAAGGGGAGTGGTCACAAAAGAGCTGCACCTGAGATTAAGGCTACAAAGAACAGCCAGATAGGAAAGAGTTCTTAACCCCTGCAGTACTAAAAGAAAGTAGATACATTCAAATACCAATAAGGCGTTGTGACCTTCTGGTCCCTGACTTGCCTGAGGTTTCCCCAGAGCGGGGAACACCCATGACATGGAGTGAGATAAACTCTTACTAGAAAGCAGCAACACAATCTATCTGCCTCTTTCTTTCACTCTCCTCTTCCCTCCTTCTCCGCCTTCTCCATAGATATAAATGGTCAGCTATGACCTGATCCTTTTGGGAAGTTTGAGGGCTAGTTGGTCCCAGTTTTTCAGGAGCCATGGGAAAGAGATGCATTGGCCCATAAGTGGAGAAAAAAAAAGCATATTTCTCTAATAATAAGAGCTATCCCACTCCTTGAATAGAGTAGAGGTGCGAATGCTTGAGCTCTGCTGCATTCATTATCTATTGGACTGTTGGGTTTTTTTCCCCAACAGTCCCATAGACAATGAATGGAGCAAGTATAGAGCATTCGCACCTCTACTCCATTCTGAAGGGGCTCTGCTGCATTCATTATCTATTGGACTGTCGTTTTTTTTTCCCCCAGCAGTCCCATAGACAATGAATGGAGCAAGTATAGAGCATTCGCACCTCTACTCCATTCTGAAGGGGCTCTGCAGAGTCCAGAACCCGGGATTGTAATCTTTAAGCATGGAGACACATGGGCCTGCATAGGGGCTGTAAACACAAAACGGTAAGCGCTGACAGCTTGGTCCATGTTATTCCAGTATGTTATTTCATATTTCTTTATTACATAAGAGGGTAAAGGGCACTAGACCATTATTAAAGTGTATTGGCTCTGTCACTATAATTCTTATTTCCTCCGTTTCTGACTATTTCACTATTTGGATAAGACGTCCATTCACAGTTCAATGGTAAATGACATCATTATTTTCCTAGCGGGGCCCCCTATCTGACAGACCCCCGCAGGAAGATGAGCCAGTAGGGAAATATGTGTAATTCGCTTCCAATTAGAGCCAGCTGACGGTAAAAGGTGCACGATGGGGCCAGGTAACATGGAGGGGTCACATCATTTACTGATTGTGGGTATGGCTATTAAAGGGGTTGTCTACATCGGAGGCCTAGAGTTAATGGCGGGGGGTCCTGCCGCCGGGGCCTTCTGTGATGAGAGCCTTCATTTACTCTACTGCTTCACCCACGGTTGTAAGGGTCACGACCGCGGATCCAGGGCATGACAACAATGACTGGTGTATGGGGCCCGGCGTAGAGGGGGGCCCGTCTGGGCCTGGGATAATTACTTAGCTTTATTAAACCTGGGCCCCCCTCTTCACCGGGCCCCAGTCATAACCACAGCAAACGGGACCGGCCGAGTCGCATCCGCCACCTGGCTAATTTGCATGCAAAGCCCTTCTGATTTTATACATTGACTGTCCTCTTGGTTCTGACCTGGCTATCTAACCATTTCTGCCAGCCTGCTCCATCGGCCATTAGCTGATCCCATTGTCCCAACTCAAGACCTCTGTGTAAGTCCATGGGTTAAGGGGTGAAATCAAGGACAAAAGTGGTGACTTGTGCCAAGCCTGTCCATGGTAGCCATTTTGGAGTTGCTAGGCGACCACTTACAAAGCCTCGTAATAGCAAATTTGCTAAATAATTTGAAGGGATTTTCCCACAATCCTGTTAATCAATAGATCTTGGAATAATAATCATTTCCACAATTGGATGTGTTTAAAAAAAATGTTCCTGTGCTGAGATAATCTCACATATGTGTCCCTGCTGTGTACTGTGTAATGGCCGTGTCTGACCGTACAGGGACATAGTCTCATCATACCACATCTCCTGGGTAGGGGAGGAAGCAAAAGGGTACACCGCACAGGATCATAGCCTATTCTTTTTATGAGGTACAACATTTCCCTGCCTGTATTACCTCAAAGAAAGCACAGCATAGGATCACAAATTATTCTGTGAGGTAAAACATTTCCCTGCCTGTATTACCTCAAAGAAAGCACAGCATGGGATCACAAATTATTCTGTGAGGTAAAACATTTCCCTGCCTGTATTACCTCAAAGAAAGCACAGCATGGGATCACAAATTATTCTGTGAGGTAAAACATTTCCCTGCCTGTATTACCTCAAAGAAAGCACAGCATGGGATCACAAATTATTCTGTGAGGTAAAACATTTCCCTGCCTGTATTACCTCAAAGAAAGCACAGCATGGGATCACAAATTATTCTGTGAGGTAAAACATTTCCCTGTCTGTATTACCTCAAAGAAAGCACAGCATGGGATCACAAATTATTCTGTGAGGTAAAACATTTCCCTGCCTGTTTTTAAAAAATTGTTTTACCTCAAAGAATGACTTATTTGTGATGTTGTGCTTTCTTTGAGGTAATACAGGCAGGGAAATGTTTTACCTCACAGAAAGCATTATTTGTGATTCTGTGATGTAATGTCTGTATACTCGTTTGTGTCCTTCCCGGCCCAGGTGATAATTAATAATTTTATTCATTTATATAGCGCTATTAATTCCACAGCGCTTTACATACATTGGCAACATGTGGTGATGTGGTATGGTCAGACCATGTCCCTGTACGGTCAGACACAGCCATTACACAGTACACAGCAGGGACACATATATAAGATTATCTCAGCACAGGAACATTTTATATAAACACATCCAATTGTGGAACTTATTATTATTCCAATATCTATTGATTAATGTGAACTTTGAAAAAAATACTCTACCTGTATCCTGTATACAGACATTACGGCACAGGATCACAGCTGATTATTTTTGTGAGGTAAAACATTTCCCAGCCTGTGTTTAAAAATGTTTTACTTCACAGAAAGCATTCTTTGAGATTCTGTGCTGTAATGTCTGTATACGTCCATTTACTTTCTCCCCTGCTCAGGAGATGTGGTATGATCAGACCATGTCCCTATACAATCAGACACAGCCATTACACAGCACATAGCAGGACACATATATAAGATTATCTCAGCACAGGAACATTTTATATAAACACATCCAATTGTGGAAATTATTATTATTCCAAGATCTCTTGATTAATGTGAACTTTTAAAAAATACTCTACCTGTATACGGACATTACAGCACAGGATTACAGCTGATTCTTTTTGTGAGGTAAAACATTTTCCTGCCTGTGTTTAAAAATGTTTTACTTCACAGAAAGCATGCTTTGCGATTCTGTGCTATAATGTCTGTATATTCTTATGCATCCTTCCCTGTCCAGGAGATGTGGTATGAGCGGACCATGTTCCTGTACGGTCAGACACGGCCATTACACAGGAACATTTTTTTTAAATCACATCCAATTGTGGAAGTAATTATTATTCCAAGATCTATTGATTAAAGTGAATATTGTTCGTGGAAAAACCCCATTAAGTAAAAAAATTTCTATCTGTATACAGACATTACAGCACAGGATCACAGCTGATTCTTTTTGTGAGGTAAAACATTTCCCTGCCTGTGGTTAAAAAATGTTTTACCTCACAGAAAGCATTATTTGCGATTTTGTGCTGTATTGTCTGTATACTCTTGTGTGTTCTCCCCTGCCTGTCCAGGAGATGTGGTATGATCAGACCATGTCCCTGAATGGTCAGACACGGCCATGGTATACGGTGGTCTACCGACTCTCCCCTGACCGATGATGTTGAGGGACAGAAGGATCCAGAACGTTGGATATTCCACAGCTGACACTTCTGTTTTTCGGAAGATGAGCCACCACCGGAGGAGTCTGGCAGCAGTTATCTCCTAGAGAACATAGGAGCCGAGCGCTCCAGTGTATGGAGGAGTTGGGGGGGGGGGGATCTGTTGGTCGTCCTCTACCATATGGATATTTCATACTTGACAACTCTCCAGGAATCTTTCAAAGACTCACAGACTCCTTAATAAGTTAGCAAAGCTCTTGGGTGCCATTAAATCCTCCCAAAACTTCCAAGAAAGCAGCACTTCCGGAATGATTCTTCCAGGAAGGGGGCGTGAGAACAATGTCCACCTTGTGTTCACCACATGCAATGATCTCCAGAAAGACGAACACAACAAATTCCCACAAAATTAAAATGTATTTTTGTTTATTAAACATTTACCAAATATTACACAAATAACAAAACAACAAAGTAATCCCCCCACACTCACACCCCACAAAACTTTTATTAGTTGAGATGCCTAATAGTGATGAGCTACCATGCTCGGGTGCTCAGTACTCGTAACTAGTGATGAGCGGGCACTACCATGCTCAGGTGCTCGGTACTGGTAACTAGTGATGAGCGGGCACTACCATGCTCAGGTGCTCTGTACTGGTAACTAGTGATGAGGGGGCACTACCATGCTCAGGTGCTCTGTACTGGTAACTAGTGATGAGCGGGCACTACCATGCTCGGGTGCTCAGTACTGGTAACTAGTGATGAGGGGGCACTACCATGCTCGGGTGTTCTGTACTCGTAACTAGTGATGAGTGGGCACTACCATGCTCAGGTGCTCAGTACTGGTAACTAGTGATGAGCGGGCACTACCATGCTCGGGTCCTCGGTACTGGTAACTAGTGATGAGCGGGCACTACCATGCTCGGGTGCTCGGTACTCGTAACTAGTGATGAGTGGGCACTACCATGCTCAGGTGCTCAGTACTGGTAACTAGTGATGAGCGGGCACTACCATGCTCGGGTCCTCGGTACTGGTAACTAGTGATGAGCGGGCACTACCATGCTCGGGTGCTCGGTACTGGTAACTAGTGATGAGCGGGCACTACCATGCTCGGGTGCGCTGTACTCGTAACTAGTGATGAGCGGGCACTACCATGCTCGGGTGCTCGGTACTTGTAACTAGTGATGAGCGGGCACTACCATGCTCGGGTGCTCGGTACTTGTAACTAGTGATGAGCGGGCACTACCATGCTCGGGTGCTCGGTACTGGTAACTAGTGATGAGTGGGCACTACCATGCTCGGGTCCTCGGTACTGGTAACTAGTGATGAGCGGGCACTACCATGCTCGGGTGCTCTGTACTGGTAACTAGTGATGAGCGGGCACTACCATGCTCGGGTGCTCAGTACTGGTAACTAGTGATGAGTGGGCACTACCATGCTCGGGTCCTCGGTACTGGTAACTAGTGATGAGCGGGCACTACCATGCTCGGGTGCTCAGTACTGGTAACTAGTAATGAGGGAGCACTACCATGCTCGGGTGCTCGGAACTGGTAACTAGTGATGAACGGGCACTACCATGCTCGGGTGCTCGGTACTGGTAACTAGTGATGAGTGGGCACTACCATGCTCGGGTGCTCTGTACTGGTAACTAGTGATGAGTGGGCACTACCATGCTCGGGTGCTCTGTACTGGTAACTAGTGATGAGCGGGCACTACCATGCTCGGGTGCTCGGTACTGGTAACTAGTGATGAGTGGGCACTACCATGCTCGGGTGCTCTGTACTGGTAACTAGTGATGAGCGGGCACTACCATGCTCGGGTGCTCAGTACTGGTAACTAGTGATGAGCGGGCACTACCATGCTCGGGTGCTCGGAACTGGTAACTAGTGATGAACGGGCACTCCCATGCTCGGGTGCTCGGTACTGGTAACTAGTGATGAGTGGGCACTACCATGCTCGGGTGCTCTGTACTGGTAACTAGTGATGAGTGGGCACTACCATGCTCGGGTGCTCTGTACTGGTAACTAGTGATGAGTGGGCACTACCATGCTCGGGTGCTCTGTACTGGTAACTAGTGATGAGTGGGCACTACCATGCTCGGGTGCTCGGTACTGGTAACTAGTGATGAGTGGGCACTACCATGCTCGGGTGCTCGGTACTGGTAACTAGTGATGAGTGGGCACTACCATGCTCGGGTGCTCTGTACTGGTAACTAGTGATGAGCGGGCACTACCATGCTCGGGTGCTCAGTACTGGTAACTAGTGATGAGCGGGCACTACCATGCTCGGGTGCTCGGAACTGGTAACTAGTGATGAACGGGCACTACCATGCTCGGGTGCTCGGTACTGGTAACTACGGTAGTGATGAGTGGGCACTACCATGCTCGGGTGCTCGGTACTGGTAACTAGTGATGAGTGGGCACTACCATGCTCGGGTGCTCGGTACTGGTAACTAGTGATGAGCGGGCACTACCATGCTCGTGTGTTCGGAACTGGTAACTAGTGATGAGCGGGCACTACCATGCTCGGGTGCTCGGTACTGGTAACTAGTGATGAGCGGGCACTACCATGCTCGGGTGCCCGGTACTGGTAACTAGTGATGAGTGGGCACTACCATGCTCTGGTGCTCTGTACTCGTAACTAGTGATGAGTGGGCACTACCGTGCTCAGGTGCTCAGTACTGGTAACTAGTGATGAGCGGGCACTACCATGCTCGGGTGCTCGGTACTGGTAACTAGTGATGAGTGGGCACTACCATGCTCAGGTGCTCGGTACTCGTAACTAGTGATGAGCGGGCATTACCATGCTCGGGTGCTCGGTACTGGTAAGTAGTGATGAGTGGGCATTACCATGCTCAGGTGCTCAGTACTGGTAACTAGTGATGAGCGGGCACTACCATGCTCGGGTGCTCGGTACTCGTAACTAGTGATGAGCGGGCACTACCATGCTCGGGTGCTCTGTACTGGTAACTAGTGATGAGCGAGCACTACCATGCTCGGGTGCTCAGTACTCGTAACTAGTGATGAGCGGGCACTACCATGCTCAGGTGCGCTGTACTCGTAACTAGTGATGAGTGGGCACTACCATGCTCGGGTGTTCTGTACTGGTAACTAGTGATGAGCGAGCACTACCATGCTCGGGTGCTCAGTACTCGTAACTAGTGATGAGTGGGCACTACCATGCTCGGGTGTTCTGTACTGGTAACTAGTGATGAGTGGGCACTACCATGCTCGGGTGTTCAGTACTCGTAACTAGTGATGAGCGGGCACTACCATGCTCGGGTGCTCAGTACTGGTAACTAGTGATGAGCGGGCACTACCATGCTCGGGTGCTCAGTACTGGTAACTAGTGATGAGTGGGCACTACCATGCTCGGGTGCTCGGTACTGGTAACTAGTGATGAGTGGGCACTACCATGCTCAGGTGCTCGGTACTCGTAACTAGTGATGAGCGGGCACTACCATGCTCGGGTGCTCAGTACTTGTAACTAGTGATGAGCGGGGGCACTACCATGCTCGGGTGCTCGGTACTGGTAACTAGTGATGAGTGGGCACTACCATGCTCAGGTGCGCTGTACTCGTAACTAGTGATGAGCGGGCACTACCATGCTCGGGTGCTCAGTACTTGTAACTAGTGATGAGCGGGCACTACCATGCTCGGGTGCTCGGTACTCGTAACTAGTGATGAGTGGGCACTACCATGCTCGGGTGCTCTGTACTGGTAACTAGTGATGAGCGGGCACTACCGCTCATCACTTGTTACCGAGGTACCAAGCACCTGAGCATGGTAGTGCTCACTCATCACTAGTTACCAGTATCGAGCACCCGAGCATGGTAGTGCCCGCTCATCACTAGCTATTGCCTTATAAAATAATACAGGGTGAGATTTTTCTGTATAGGAGCTGCGGTATTTCGCATGTGCTCCCAGATGCCATAATTGTCACCTTCCATATGTATTTGTGCAGGATTGTCATCCAGACACTTTGCAGCTACAATCACATTATTCTGCACCATTTCCTCTTTTGCCGTCACCAAGAGACAACATTCCCTCTAATTCAATTAGAGTTGCGAGTAATGAGAACTATTCATTGGCATGACAGCTGAAGTGCCGAGGATAACATCGGAATTAATGAACCATACTCATCGACCTCTCTACAATGGATAGTACTGGTGTGCCATCATGCAGGATGGGAACCACTAATTAAACATTTGGGAAACAAACAAAGGACAATGTTTGCAAGGATCTCTAAGCTGGCCTGAAAGATCCCATAAAAGCCATGAGGGCTGGGTGGGCTAAAGAGGCCGTTTTTTATGGCTAGTCTATCTGGTCGGTAGAGAATTTGTCACACAGTGACTACCGGGGTCCCACCTAGTATAAGGTAACCCCTGGAGAGTATCGCAACACACAGGGTACACTGGGAACACAATACAATGGTAGGTCCTGGGGCTAGGCTCACCTGAGACTGATCCCTGCACTCCCTAACGTCCCTATATGAGTCCTTCCTCCCGTCGCCGATCACATGCCTATGCCCTCACTTTCCCTGAAATTACCCTGGCTAGTGAGAAGGCTGGCGAGAGCACTAGTCTCACCAGTAAAATAATACATGGGTGGCACGGTTGCTCAGTGGTTAGCACTGCAGTCCTGTGGTGGCTCAGTGGTTAGCACTGCTGTCTTGTGGTGGCTCAGTGGTTAGCACTGCAGTCTTGTGGTGGCTCAGTGGTTAGCATTGCAGTCTTGCAGCACTGGGGTCTTGGGTTCAAATCCTACAAAGGACAACATCTGCGAGGAGTTTGTATGTTCTCCCGTGTTAGCGTGGGTTTCCTCCGGGTTCTCCGGTTTCCTCCAACACTCCAAACACATACTGCTAGGGAATTTAGATTGTGAGCCCCAATGGGGACAGTGTTGCTTATGTATGTATACCCTGTGGAATTAATGGCGTTATATAAGTGAATAAATATTATTATTCTTATCAAACAATACAAGGTGAAGGAGACAGACAGGAGGAAAATAGACACAAAAAAAGAAAAAACACTCCAATTTTCCTCTAATACAGCTAAACACCACAGCTGCAATTGTCACAACTTCTCAGCTTCTTCCAGAGACTGGCTCCTTCCAAAGTGGTCAGCATAAGAATGATCAGATTCTATAACCGGCATCAGATGGTAAGACATGTGACTATTTATAGGGAAAGGGAGTGTTCACAAAAGAGCTGCACCTGAGATTAAGGCTCCAAAGGATAACAAGATAGAAAAGAGTCCTTCACCCCTACAGCACCAAAAGAAAGCTTCTGTCTGTGTGCTACATGGAATCCCTGATGTATGTGTGTTATGCATAGAAGATATTATAGTAGCCAGTCGCCACCCACATGCTCAGAGACAACTGAACATTAGCAATAAGGTGGTATAATGGCCAAAATTCTATGGAGTAGGGAGGGGCAGAGTGACAGAGAGAGGCATAGATACAAAGACTGCTACTACTGCTTTCTAGTAGTTTTTTCTCACCTCAATTCTGGATTCACAACTACACTGCTCAGTACAGCTGTATAATGAAAACTGTTCCTCTGCTGCTTTTGTTTCTCAGCTACATCAGGGGTGCAGAAGTCTCTCATGTCTGTGTACTGTGTATGGATCACATCTCCACCCACTAGCTCAGAGACAGCTGAAAACTAAAGCCTGCAGAGAGGCAAACTGGTGAAAAATTCAGGATACAAGTGTCACGAGTGTGTTATGGCCTGAGGTGATCTCAGTGGGATCTGGGATCAGAATATTACAGTGTATTGTTGATCGCAGATCCGCTTAAGTGCCCACTCGCCATTTACCCAGATTGGAGCGTATTGAATTCCATCCTGTACTGAAGGAGTTAAGGTACATTTCTATCCTGCAGTGATCTAACAGGTAGCTCAAACATCAGCTGTAGTCACCCCCTTCTTCTATAAATATCGGCTCCTCACTGATCCCTGTGCCGGCTATAGCTCATACCTATGTTGTCCACTTTGAAGGAGCCAGTCTCTGGAGAAGCTGAGGTGCCGCTTCTGTTGCAGCTGAGAAGTTCCAGTTGTAACTTCAGCTGCAGCCACTCCCTTCTACTATAAATATCTTCTCCTCACTCCTCTGTATGCTGGCTATAGCTTATATCTATACTGTCCACTTTAAAGGAGCCAGTCTTTGGAGAAGCTGAGGTGTTGCTTCCGTTGCAGCAGAGAAGTTCCAGTTGTAACTTCAACTGCAGTCACTCCTTTCTACTATAAATATCCACTTGTCAGTCCTCCCTATGCTGGCTATAGCTCATACCTATGCGGTCCACTTTGAAGGAGCCTGTCTCTGGAGAAGCTGAGGTGTTGCTTCTGTTGCAGCTGAGAAGTATCCTGCTGGAAAAGCCATGGAGTGGTATTTGTTGTGACTTTCCCAGTCTGTTTGTCTTACCTTCATAGTGTTGTCTTATTTCAGTGGCGTCACGCTGGCCTTCACTAGTCAGGGTGAGTTCAGGGCCAGTGAGGGGTTAGGCACAAGACGGCACACGGTGGAAGGACCCGTACAAGGACGTTAGGGAGTATTAGGAGGTAACCCCGCTCCCCAGCACCAGGGCCTTCGATCATGGCTCTCACTAGTCAGAGTGAGTTTAGGGCCAGCAAGGACCTAGGCATGTGACGATGCACGGGGGAAGGATCCATATAGGAACATTAGGGAGTATTAGGAGGTAACCCCGCTCCCCAGCACCAGGGCCTTCCATTATGGCTTTCACTAGTCAAGGTGAGTTCAGGGCCAGCAAGGACCTAGGCACGTGACGGCGCACGAATGAAGGACCCATATAGGAACATTAGGGAGTATTAGGAGGTAATCCTGCTCCCCAGCACCAGGGCCTTCGATCATGGCTTTCACTAGTCAGGGTGAGTTCAGGGCCAGCAAGGACCTAGGTACGTGACGGTGCAAGGGGGAAGGAACTGTTTAGGAACGTTAGGAAGTAATAGGAGGTAACCCCGCTCCCCAGCACCAAGACCTTCTATTATGGCTTTCACTAGTCAGGGTGAGTTCAGGGCAAGCGAGGTCCTAGGCACGTGACGGCGCATGGGGGAATGGACCCGTATAGGAACGTTAGGGAGTATTAGAAGGTAACCCCACTTTCCAGCACCAGGGCCTTATAATATGGCTTTCACTAGTCAAGGTGAGTTCAGGGCAAGCGAGGTCCTAGGCATGTGACGGCACACTGGGCAAGGACCCGTATAGAAACGTTGAGGAGTATGAGGAGGTAACCCCGCTCCCCAGCACCAGGGCCCTCGATCATGGCTTTCACTAGTCAGGGTGAGTTCAGGGCCAGCGAGGACCTAGGCACGTGACGGCGCACGGAGTAAGGACCCATATAGGAATGTTAGGGAATATTAGGAGGTAACCTCACTCCCCAGCACCAGGGCCTTCCATTATGGCTTTCACTAGTCAGGGTTAGTTTAGGGTCACAGCACATGGGGGAAAGATCCATATAGGAACGTTAGGGAATATTAGGAGGTCACCCTGCTCCCCAGCAACAGGGCTTTCTATTATGGCTTTCACTAGTCAGGTTGAGTTCAGGGCCAGCGAGGTCCTAGGCACGTGATGGCGCATGGGTGAAGGACCCTTTATAGGAACGTTAGGGAGTATTAGGAGGTGACCCCGCTCCCGAGCAACAGGACCTTCCATTACGGCTTTCACTAGTCAGGGTGAGTTCAGGACCAGCGAGACCTAGGTACGTGTCGGTGCATGGAGGAAGGACCTGTATAGGAATGTTAGGGAGTATTAGGAGGTAATCCTACTCCCCAGCACCAGGGCCTTCCACTATGGCTTTCACTAGTTAGGGTATTTCTGGGCCAGCGAGGACCTAGGCACGTGACGGACACTGAGGAAGGACCCGTATAGGAACATTAGGGAGTATTAGGAGGTAACCCCGCTCCTCAGCACCAAGGTCTTCCATTATGGCTTTCACTAGTCAGGGTGAGTTCAGGGCCAGCGAGGACCTAGGCACGTGATGGCGCATGGGGGAAGGACCCATATAGGAAAGTTAGGAAGTATTAGGAGGTAACCCCGCTCCCCAGCACCAGGGCCTTCCATTATGGCTTTCACTAGTTAGGGTGAGTTCAGGGCCAGCGAGAACCTAGGCACCTGATGGCGCATGGGTGAAGGACCCATATAGGAAAGTTACTAGGAAAGTTAGGGAGTATTAGGAGGTGACCCCGCACCCCAGCACCAGGGCCTTCCATTACGGTCATCACTAGTCAGGGTGACTTCAGGTTCAGCGAGGACCTAGGCACGTGATGGCACATAGGGGAAGGACCCGTATAGGCACGTTAAGGAGTATTAAGCACCAAGGCCTTACATTATGGCTTTCACTAGTCAGGGTGAGTTCAGGGCCAGCGAGAACCTAGGCACATGACGGCGCATGGGGGAAGGACCCATATAGGAACGTTAGGGAGTATTAGGAGGTAACCCCGCTCCCCAGCAACAGGGCCTTCCGTTATATTGCTACCCTCTGTCTTGCGTCACTTGCCAGGAGTCCTCTCGTACCTGCGGTCACATCCTGACAACAAGTCATAGAGCGGCCATAAATAGCACCATGCACACACACAACAGCCTTTCTTGAAATTACAGGTTGCCTTCAGACCCTTGACTTTTTTGCCCATGGTCAGTAGGTTGCCGGCACGCCTCCTCCAGAGGACTATCCATATTTATTTGTCGGGAAAGTTTTCATTACGGCTTAAACAGTACTATTTTATGTTCCACAGGAACAAATGTCTAAAAATACTATAAAAAAAGAGTTTTAGAGACTTCAGAAGAAGATATATGTGGACGATGGTGGTTTGGACGGGTCACCTAGTGAAGAGGTTGTAACCACTAATCTCCTGAATGGTAGCCGGGGCAGTTGTCAAATCTGACCCAGCAGTAGATGGGTAAATATATCTTTTAGCCTCCTACCTTCTCGCTCTGACTTTGATGTCCCGAGCTGCATTCGACTTCATTTTAAAGAGCTATTGACACACTTCAGTAACTGGGCTGAGCTTCAAAATATTTTGGTTTCATTTAGCGCAAAGGGGGGAAGGTTTCGGAAGAAGTTGGCCTGTCTCCAATTAAGCGTCCCGAGCCTAACTCATCTGGACAATCATGGCTTGTAAAGGAATGAATGCATCTTTTATAGACCTTAACACCCAAAAGAAAAAATGCTCGAGGTTTAAAAGTGCAAAAGGAAAGTCCATCCGTACGGAGTAAATTCAAAAGAGCAGCGTCTTCCCAGTGATGCTCCTCAGATGTGTCACCGGCAACTTTATGGTGTCAGCGATGGGGAACGTATCGAGAAGCTACTTTCTACTGATGGTCCTCAGCTTCCTTGTGACCTTCACTGACCAGAGGAGACTTGCAAGTCCCTACCGAGAGGTAAGTCACCCCGGCACTCCTTGGTGTAGTGTGTTATCTTTCACTGGGTCAGAAAAATATGTCCTAAATTTCTGTTTTTCACAATTTTTCTCATTTTTTGGGGGGGCTTCTGCCTCAAATGAAATTCAGAATTTTTGTGGCAATTTATGGGGGTATTTATTCTTAAAAAAATTGTTGAAGACAAACTTTTGAAAAACTTTTTGATATGTTACAGCTTCTATTTAGTGGAAATGATCAGTGGGGTCTGGGTCCTGAGACCCCCACTGATTACTCAAATTAATGGGAAGAAGTTTTCCGTTTGGGCTCAGACCCCCCACTGATCACTCAATGGGAAGAACTTTTCAGTTTGGGCTGAGACCCCCACTGATCACTCATTGGGAAGAACTTTTCAGTTTGGGCTGAGACCCCCACTGATCACTCAAAGCAGTGGGAAGAACTTATCCGTTTGAGCTGAGACCCCCACTGATTACTCAATGGGAAGAACTTTTCAGTTTGGGCTGAGACCCCCACTGATCACTCAATGGGAAGAACTTTTCAGTTTGGGCTGAGACCCTCACTGATCACTCATTGGGATGAACTTTTCAGTTTGGGCTGAGACCCTCACTGATCACTCAATGGGAAGAACTTTTGAGTTTGGGTTGAGACCCCCACTGATCACTCAATGGGAATGACTTTTCAGTTTATGCTGAGACCCTCACTGATCACTCAATGGGAAGAACTTTTCAATTTGGGCTGAGACCCCCACTGATTACTCAATGGGAAGAACTTTTGAGTTTGGGTTGAGACCCCCACTGATCACTCAATGGGAATGACTTTTCAGTTTAGGCTGAGACCCTCACTGATCACTCATTGGGAAGAAATTTTCAGTTTGGGCTGAGACCCCCACTGATCACTCAAATCAAGGGGAAGAACTTTTCACTTTGGGCTGAGACCCCCACTGATCACTCATTGGGAAGAACTTTTCAGTTTGGGCTAAGACCCCCACTGATCACTCAAAGCAATGGGAGGAACTTATCCGTTTGGGCTAAAACCCCCACTGATCACTCAATGAGAAGAACTTTTCAGTTTGGGCTGAGACCCCCACTGATCACTCAATGGGAACAACCTTTCAGCTTCCCCATAGTGTGAGGGGTGTATGAGCTTAGTAATCACTGTTCCGTGTGGGCTGAAAATTAAGCTGAGTATTTCTACCCCTTGGTTTTAGAGATCTATAGGGGGTCTGAACCCTCACCATAACATATAAAAAAATGTTTAAAAGTTTAGTTACCAGTTAATAATAGACATATTTGTAATATCTTAAAGGGGCTGTCCAGTGAAACGATTGCTGGTGGTCCGATTGCATAGAGCTGCACTGATTGGCAGAATGGGGCACCAGTGCAACTGCTGGATCGCAGCTCTGTTCTCGTTTCTTTGGGACTTCATTCTAAAAAGTGTCCGACCGATACATGGGGTCCTAGCTGCCCATTATTTTTGGCCATCTTTGAAAGGGTTGCTTTAACCAGTGCAACTGCTGGATTGCTGCACCGTTCTCGTTCTTTGGAATTTCTGAAAGTGTACGACCGATAGATGGGGGTCCCAGCTATCTGTTATTTTTGGCCATCTTTGAATGGGTTGCTTTAACCAGTGCAACTGCTCGATCGCAGCTCCGTTCTCGTTCTTTGGGACTCTATTCTAAAAATGTCCGACTGATAGATGGAGGTCCCAGCTACCCATTATTTTTGGCCATCTTTGAAAGGGTTGCTCTACACCAGTGCAACTGCTGGATCGCAGCTCCATTCTCGTTCTTTGGGACTTTATTCTAAAAATGTCAAACCAATAGATGGGGGTCCCAGCTGCCCATTATTTTTGACCATCTTTGAAAGGGTTACTCTACACCAGTGCAACTGCTGGATCGCAGCCCCGTTCCCGTTCTTTGGGACTTCTAAAAGTATACGACCGATAGATGGGGGTCCCATATGTCCATTATTTTTGGCCATCTTTGAAAGGGTTGCTTTAACCAGTGCAACTGCTCGATCGCAGCTCCGTTCTCGTTCTTTGGGACTCTATTCTAAAAATGTCCGACTGATAGATGGAGGTCCCAGCTGCCCATTATTTTTGGCCATCTTTGAAAGGGTTGCTCTACACCAGTGCAACTGCTGGATCGCAGCTCCGTTCTCGTTCTTTGGGACTTCATTCTAAAAAATGTCCGACCGATACATGGGGGTCCTAGGTGCCCATTATTTTTGGCCATCTTTGAAAGGGTTGCTTTAACCAGTGCAACTGCTGGATTGCTGCACCGTTCTTGTTCTTTGGAATTTCTGAAAGTGTACGACCGATAGATGGGGGTCCCAGATGTCCATTATTTTTGGCCATCTTTGAAAGGGTTGCTTTAACCAGTGCAACTGCTCGATCACAGCTCCGTTCTCGTTCTTTGGGACTCTATTCTAAAAATGTCCGACTGATAGATGGAGGTCCCAGCTGCCCATTATTTTTGGCCATCTTTGAAAGGGTTGCTCTACACCAGTGCAACTGCTGGATCGCAGCTCCGTTCTCGTTCTTTGGGACTTTATTCTAAAAGTGACCCACCGATAGATGGGGTCCCAGCTGCCCGGTATTTTCGGCCATCTTTGAAAGGTTTTGAAACATTTTTTTACATTTACCTTCCAGATTATATTGAGCTGTCACCCCCATCTCAGCCTCTTTTTCCAGTAGTCAGAATGCCGAGGGGCTTCGTTTCTTGATCTGGATGACCCCACGTTACACAGTCAGACCAATTATTTTCAAGATCAATGGAGGTTTGAACCCTCACAATAAGAAATAAAAAAAAGTTTTGTTCCCGTTAATATTAGACTTATGTATAATATCTTAAAGGGGCCTGTCCAGTGAAACGATCACTGGTGGTCCGATCACATAGAGCTGCACTGATTGGCAGAATGGGGAACCAGTGCAACTGCTGGATCGCTGCTCCGTTCTCGATCTTTGGGACCTCATTCTAAAAGTGTACGATCGATAGATGGGGGTCCCAGCTGCCCGATATTTGTGGACATCTTGAAAGGGTTGTGTAATATCTTAAAAGGGCTGTCCAGTGAAACGATCGCCGATAGTCCGATCGCATAAAGCTGCTCTGATTGGCAGAAGGGGGCACCAGTGCAACTGCTGTATTGCAGCTCTGTTCTCGTTATTTGGGACTGAATGAGCATGTGCACTTCATTCTAAAAGTGTCCGACCAATAGATGGGGGTCCCAATTTTTTTCCAATTACCTTACAGTTTATATTGAGCTGTCACCCCATATGGGCCTCTTTTTCTAGCAGTCAGGATGCCGATGGTCTTCATTTCTTGATCTGGGTGACCCCACGTTACACAATCAGACCATTAATTTTAAATAGGAACAGTGCAATGCTTCATTTCACCTGGAAACAGCGGTATGGGTCTCTTAGCCACAAATCTTACTCCAGTCACTGACTGGAGTAAGGTTGGTGACATAATGAACGCCGCCTCTTTAATTTCACCATGCCCATGTCCCACCCCCGAGGTGCTCACTTTGTTAAATTTGGGTATAAATGGCATCAAAACGCTAAAAGCCTCGACTTTTCAAATCTTTTTACCCTTCAATTCTGACATAAAAGCTTTGATGCATCTAGACCTATGATTTAATTTACAATATTATATTTTGGGGTATTAAAAAAGTATGAAAACTTGGGTTAGTAAAAAAAAATTTTAAACCGTGAATAAAAGATCCAGTTTTTCTAGATGATTTGGACTTTATAAGTGAAGCTTCTTACGCCTCTATCTCTTGAGTATTGCAAACAATTTCCTGGCACATTCCCAAGCATCGCAACCTTCTTGTGTTTACCGGTAACAGCTCCTGATACGACCCCAAGGGGCTTATCTTATAAATAATGGAAATAGACGAGTTTCTGGCTTGTATTTGTTTTGGTTGGGTATTGACTACGACAAAACGTAAGAATATTTATAAGGCAAGGCGGCTGTCACTGTGTCCGCGTAATTAGCAGCGTGAAATTATGGGATTTGCAGAAAAGCTAATGGAATATTGATATTATTGAGTGAAAATTTTACACAATTTTTTTTATTTTCGCATATAGAGAGTCAAGCGTCAGATCCGAGCAACCAAGACTGAGGTAAGAAATCGAAAGATGAAAACCACATCAATAGATGGATAAACTCATATCAAGGATCTTGTAAGATCCCATGTAAAAGGATATCATGTCTTACAAGGCTCTGAGACCTCTAAGACACTTTTCGAAATTCCCCGATCCTTAACTTGGTACCTATTTCAGGAATGGCATACACAAAGTATTGAAATACAGAGCTTACATATAAGCGCTAAGGCACAGAACTGTGTAGTTACACGCTTGGTGGTTGCACATCAGAGTTGAAGCATAGAGCTTGGTGGTTGCACATCAGAGTTGAGGCATAGAGCTTGGTGGTTACACATCAGAGTTGAAGCATAGAGCTTGGTGGTTACACATCAGAGTTGAAGCATAGAGCTTGGTGGTTACACATCAGAGTTGAAGCATAGAGCTTGGTGGTTACACATCAGAGTTGAGGCATAGAGCTTGGTGGTTACACATCAGAGTTGAGGCATAGAGCTTGGTGGTTACACATCAGAGTTGAAGCATAGAGCTTGGTGGTTACACATCAGAGTTGAAGCATAGAGCTTGGAGGTTACACATCAGAGTTGAGGCATAGAGCTTGGTGGTTACACATCAGAGTTGAAGCATAGAGCTTGGTGGTTACACATCAGAGTTGAAGCATAGAGCTTGGTGGTTACACATCAGAGTTGAGGCATAGAGCTTGGTGGTTACACATCAGAGTTGAGGCATAGAGCTTGGTGGTTACACATCAGAGTTAAGGCGCAACGCTTGGTAATTGCACATCAGATTTGTGGTATACAACTTGAAAGTTATAGATTATAGTTGATGCAAATAGTAGGAAATAATCTTGGCAAATTCACTCTGTATCGATGGTTATACATCAGAGTAGTTAAGGAACAAAGCTTTGTGGTTATACATCAAAGTTAAGGCACATAATTTGTGGTTGCACATTAGAGTTGAAGCACAGAACTTGGTAGTTACACATCATAATTAAAAAATAGCTTGGTGGTTACACATCAGAGAAATTAAAACACAAAGCTTGGTGGTTACATATCTGAGTTGAGGCACAGAGCTTGGTGGTTACACATCAGAGTTGAAGCATAGAGCTTGGAGGTTACATATCAGAGTTGAGGCATAGAGCTTGGAGGTTACACATCAGAGTTGAGGCATAGAGCTTGGTGGTTACACATCAGAGTTGAAGCATAGAGCTTGGAGGTTACACATCAGAGTTGAGGCATAGAGCTTGGTGGTTACACATCAGAGTTGAAGCATAGAGCTTGGTGGTTACACATCAGAGTTGAAGCATAGAGCTTGGTGGTTACACATCAGAGTTGAGGCATAGAGCTTGGTGGTTACACATCAGAGTTGAGGCATAGAGCTTGGAGGTTACACATCAGAGTTGAAGCATAGAGCTTGGAGGTTACACATCAGAGTTGAAGCATAGAGCTTGGAGGTTACACATCAGAGTTGAAGCATAGAGCTTGGTGGTTACACATCAGAGTTGAGGCATAGAGCTTGGAGGTTACACATCAGAGTTGAGGCATAGAGCTTGGTGGTTACACATCAGAGTTGAAGCATAGAGCTTGGTGGTTACACATCAGAGTTGAGGCATAGAGCTTGGTGGTTACACATCAGAGTTGAAGCATAGAGCTTGGTGGTTACACATCAGAGTTGAAGCATAGAGCTTGGTGGTTACACATCAGAGTTGAGGCATAATGCTTGGTGGTTACACATCAGAGTTGAAGCATAAAGCTTGGTGGTTACACATCAGAGTTGAAGCATAGAGCTTGGTGGTTGCACATCAGAGTTGAGGCATAGCGCTTGGTCTTTACACATCAGAGTTGAGGCATAGAGCTTGGTGGTTACACATCAGAGTTGAAGCATAGAGCTTGGTGGTTACACATCAGAGTTGAAGCATAGAGCTTGGTGGTTACACATCAGAGTTGAAGCATAGAGCTTGGTGGTTACACATCAGAGTTGAGGCATAGAGCTTGGTGGTTACACATCAGAGTTGAAGCATAGAGCTTGGTGGTTACACATCAGAGTTGAAGCATAGAGCTTGGAGGTTACACATCAGAGTTGAAGCATAGAGCTTGGTGGTTACACATCAGAGTTGAGGCATAGAGCTTGGAGGTTACACATCAGAGTTGAGGCATAGAGCTTGGTGGTTACACATCAGAGTTGAAGCATAGAGCTTGGTGGTTACACATCAGAGTTGAGGCATAGAGCTTGGTGGTTACACATCAGAGTTGAAGCATAGAGCTTGGTGGTTACACATCAGAGTTGAGGCATAGAGCTTGGTGGTTACACATCAGAGTTGAAGCATAGAGCTTGGTGGTTACACATCAGAGTTGAAGCATAGAGCTTGGTGGCTACACATCAGAGTTGAAGCATAGAGCTTGGTGGTTACACATCAGAGTTGAGGCATAGAGCTTGGTGGTTACACATCAGAGTTAAGGCGCAACACTTGGTAATTGCACATCAGATTTGTGGTATACAACTTGAAAGTTATAGATTATAGTTGATGCAAATAGTAGGAAATAATCTTGGCAAATTCACTCTGTATCGATGGTTATACATCAGAGTAGTTAAGGAACAAAGCTTTGTGGTTATACATCAAAGTTAAGGCACATAATTTGTGGTTGCACATTAGAGTTGAAGCACAGAACTTGGTAGTTACACATCATAATTAAAAAATAGCTTGGTGGTTACACATCAGAGAAATTAAAACACAAAGCTTGGTGGTTACATATCTGAGTTGAGGCAAAGAGCTTGGTGGTTACACATCAGAGTTGAGGCATAGAGCTTGGTGGTTACATATCAGAGTTGAAGCATAGAGCTTGGTGGTTACACATCAGAGTTGAAGCATAGAGCTTGGTGGTTACACATCAGAGTTGAAGCATAGAGCTTGGAGGTTACACATCAGAGTTGAGGCATAGAGCTTGGTGGTTACACATCAGAGTTGAAGCATAGAGCTTGGTGGTTACACATCAGAGTTGAAGCATAGAGCTTGGTGGTTACACATCAGAGTTGAAGCATAGAGCTTGGAGGTTACACATCAGAGTTGAAGCATAGAGCTTGGAGGTTACACATCAGAGTTGAAGCATAGAGCTTGGTGGTTACACATCAGAGTTGAGGCATAGAGCTTGGAGGTTACACATCAGAGTTGAGGCATAGAGCTTGGTGGTTACACATCAGAGTTGAAGCATAGAGCTTGGTGGTTACACATCAGAGTTGAGGCATAGAGCTTGGTGGTTACACATCAGAGTTGAAGCATAGAGCTTGGTGGTTACACATTAGAGTTGAAGCATAGAGCTTGGAGGTTACACATCAGAGTTGAAGCATAGAGCTTGGTGGTTACACATCAGAGTTGAGGCATAGAGCTTGGTGGTTACACATCAGAGTTGAAGCATAGAGCTTGGAGGTTACACATCAGAGTTGAAGCATAGAGCTTGGTGGTTACACATCAGAGTTGAAGCATAGAGCTTGGTGGTTACACATCAGAGTTGAAGCATAGAGCTTGGTGGTTACACGTCACAGTTGAGGCATAGAGCTTGGTGGTTACACATCAGAGTTGAAGCATAGAGCTTGGAGGTTACACATCAGAGTTGAAGCATAGAGCTTGGTGGTTACACATCAGAGTTGAAGCATAGAGCTTGGTGGTAAAACGTCACAGTTGAGGCATAGAGCTTGGTGGTTACACGTCAGAGTTTTTGCACACAGTTTGATAGCTCCACATTATAGTTGAAGCACCGAATTTGGTGCTTATTATTTAATAGTGTCTTGGCACAGTTGATAATGTAGTTAAGCAGGTAGGCTCTTCACTGACCCAGCCATCTTGTGTCCCCGCCACACATGTATCATCGAGCATGCAGTGAACATGGGCACTCATTTTGGAGGTGAAGTGGCCTGCCATAATATCTTGGCTTTTATGCTTTCACTTTTCCTGCATGCATCTTGAAGTTATATAATTTTTCCTCCGATACGTCTTGTTCCCTGAGATGGAGGGATATAAACCATTCCTATGGGGGATAGAGAGGCAGTCTGCTGTATATCAGTGACAACATCTGCAGGTCAACTACTGGCCACCCTAAAGTCTCATGCCCTGCAGGTTACTCTGTGGAGCTGCTAAAATCCCTGGCACTTACCCGGTATTGCAATTTGTTGAGTTTAAAGGCGTCGTCAGTTGACAGACCGTATGTCACACGAAGATGTTCACAAACTTGCCCGACTCATGGCTGTGTCAGGTTCTGTTCAGATTACAGATGTGCCTAAGAAATTCTCTGGTGCCTGGGATCAACGCAGGCAGACTCGGGTGTCGACCTGCTGCATGCTGATTCATATTCAGGCTAGCATGCGTTAATCTCTGCCAGTCTGCTTGTTAGTCTCCTTTGGTCACATGTTGTGGGGAAGCCAATCACATCTGTTCCTCTCCTATTTATGCTGGCTGAATCCTTCCACCTATGCCAGCTATAGTTCATCTTAGTTAGTCTGGTGAAGTGTGGTGTTCCAGATTATCTGGTGGAAGTAATGCTTATTGCTTTAGTTTACTGCTATTGTCTTTTGTAGCTACTTTCCTGCTTTTGTTTTCCTCCTATCTAATTGTGTGTGTGTGTGTGTGTGTGTGTGTGTGTGTGTGTGTGTGCAGTGTGTCAAAGTTTTAGTTTTCCCTTGTCTGTCTTTATCTGTGGTTAACATCACACTCCTGTCCTGTCCTGTCCTGGGTGAGGGGGGTATCAGATTAGATATGGTCAGAAGCAAACCAGGAACAGGACTCAGGCATCTCCACCATTAGGAGTATCCCTGAGGTTAGGGATTACATAGGGCCCCCTACCTAGCGTGAGGGACAGCTTAGGGGCCCCTATCCCTCGTTATCCAACAGTCACATCGTGACAACATATTTTATTTTTATGACCTGACATCTAGGCCCAACTTTGGGACTTCTGGCCACCGTGAGAACAAGACACATCAAACTCCCCAAAATAAGGGGTCGTCAACTCTTTATTTTAGCATAACAATCTTTTAACGGAGTTTTTGAAGCCCGGTGAGGGATAACATGAGCGTTTATACTACAGAATCACTTGTGGAATAGGTATAGGACCTTTGGAGACACAAGACCCAAACCCTTGTCTTTAGGAGTCGTCAACCATCAGAGGTGGAGTAACTATTTGGACAGGAGGGGCCCTCAACTCCTTACAAAACGTTTGCGCAAGGTTTACAAGGTAGGGGGTTCTGACTTTTGCTTTTCCTGTATGTTTATGATGAATACAACCTTTCTCACAAACCAGGAAAGAATTTCTAATCGGCTTTGATTAAAGGGATGACGTCAGGGTGGAAATATTTTTTTTTCTTAAGCGTCTCAGCATGAATCTTAATGGATTCAATGGATATCACTGCTGTTTTTATTTTTTGCCATCTTGTATATATATACAGTATATACGGCACGGACTTTCAATCTGATTAAATAATACCTCTTGCAAAGATCTGTGCAGCCCTTCAGCTTTGGAGAAACATTTTAGGAATGTGAGGTGGACAGGATGTTTACCCTGTGGTCCTCGCCTGCTGGGGAAAGGTATAAAAGTCCCCATCATCGACATTAAAGTTTCCACTGTCTCAGTTTTTCAGAATTACCCTTTTGTGTCACAATGTGACTCCATGATAGCGAGCGATAGGGGTCTTCTATACTGTCCCTCACGCAAGGGGACCGTAGGCTATCCCTAACCTCCAGATTACTCCTGAAGGTGGAGATGCCGGAGTCCTGTGCCTTACTATTCACCTGACCAGATCTAATCTGTTACCCCTCAGGGAAGGAAGGATCAGGAGTGTGATGGAAACACAGATTAAGACAGTCAGAGGAAAACCAAAACTTAGACACACTGCAAATTCACAGTAAGAGACTAAGGAGAAAAGCAAGAACAGGAAGGCATCAACAATATCCCTAACCTCCAGATTACTCCTAAAGGGGGAGATGCCGGAGTCCTGTGTCTTACTATTCACCTGACCAGATCTAATCTGTTACCCCCCCAGGGAAGGAAGGAGCAGGAGTGTGATGGAAACACAGGTTAAGACAGTCAGAGGAAAACCAAAACTTAGACACACTGCAAATTCACAGTAAGAGACTAAGGAGAAAAGCAAGAACAGGAAGGCATCAACAATATCCCTAACCTCCAGATTACTCCTAAAGGGGGAGATGCCGGAGTCCTGTGTCTTACTATTCACCTGACCAGATCTAATCTGTTACCCCCCAGGGAGGGAAGGAGCAGGAGTGTGATGGAAACATAGATTAACGCAGTCAGAGGAAAACCAAAACTTAGACACACTGCAAATTCACAGTAAGAGACTAAGGAGAAAAGCAAGAGCAGGAAGGCATCAACAAAAAGACAAGAAGGCACAATCAAAGGAAGAAAAAATTCTGGCACTACTTACATGCGCTATTTTCTGTGCAACATACAATGGCCTTTCCAAAACACTGATTCATAGGATTCCGGTGGTGCACTGCTTCTAAGTAGCGATAATGAAAATCTCACAAGAAAAAAAAGTGGTGGCATGTCACCTTCCTTTAAAACATTCATCTTCTTTATTCATGGTTCTTAAAATACAAAAAAGCAGGGGAGACGCTAGGAGCGTGTGGACGACAGCTGTTTCGTGTTACATAGGTTACACCTCAACAGGTCCCTCCTATCACCAGACAAGAAGGGTTAACACCACAACT
>NC_134361.1:205680064-205740064 GCF_048569485.1 Anomaloglossus baeobatrachus | reverse complement strand
TACACGCACAGCGGGCATGGGATGTCTACAAATCCCATTGTCAGGTTTCCAGGTTTTCCAGTTCTCTTTTGACTGCCCTTGCCCTCGGTTAACATGGAGGTTACCGTTCTGTTGCCCTACTTCCTGTCCAGCAGCTTAAAAGGCCGCCTCCCAGCCCAGTCCAGTGCCTGAGTATACTGCCTGCTGTGTGCTCCTGCTGTGTTTGCTGCTTATTCCGGATTGCCTCGGGATTCCCCTAAAGGACTACCTACCGATTGTCTCAGGACTGTACCCGGCTCTTAAGGCTGTGCCCAGATTCCGTTTACCATCTTCGGTCAGCACTCCGCCTGGTTCTCTTTTGGTTCGTAACCATCCTGGATAAACATTTCCGTACGGACACTCATTGACTTTACCGCTTGCTCCTTATCCCGGCCGCTGCGCATTTAGGCCTTCCGGGGTAGATTGCCGGACAGTCCCTGTATAGGGGTTCGCTCCGGTGGTCTCCCTGGGGGAGTCCGGTGCGTGGTCCCGGGAATCCCCTGCGCGTCTATTCCGGAAAGTATTGTATGTGTTATTGTATTGTTGTGTTTGTTCTGTTTCTACCGTGGTGACATACTATAAAACATCTTGTACCCGGAACTCGTCTCTGATTGTCATTGCCCTACGCTATCGAAATCCTCAGAATATAGAATAAGTATTACATTATACTCAGGCCATTAGAGGATTTCGCTGGGGCAATGACTGAGACACGAGTAGATCAGCTGTTCTCCATGATTAACTCCCTGCAGCAGGAGATGGAGGTGGTGCAGACTAAGCTTAGAGATGTGGAGGCACAGCTGGGCCATGATCACCAGGTACTGGGTCCGGCTATACAGGATTTGCAAGTCAGAGTGGAGGCTCAGGAAGCCGTCCCCACTACGTCCGTACCAGCTGCCGGTATGCCTAGGTTACCCCCATTCCGTTTTAATGGTGATCGTAGTCAGTTCCGTGGATTTATTAACCAATGTATACTGTTTTTCGATGTACATGCTGAATATTACCGTTCTGACCGGTCAAAGGTGTTATGTATCATCATGTTATTAACCTCACGAGCACTGGCTTGGGCTAATCCGATGATAGAAAACCGGGACATCCGTTTAAATCACCTAGATGACTTTCTGAACGCAATGGCGCAGATGTTTGATGATCCGAATCGCCGTGCTACCGCTGAATCTGCTCTCCTTTCCTTACGTCAGGGAAAGCGCTCTGTCATTGAATACGCCACTGAGTTCAGGAGGTTAGTGGTAGACACCGACTGGGGAAACAATGCATTATTGTCCGTTTTCAGAAAGGGTTTGTCCGGTACCATCAAGGACGAGTTAGCCCGTTCCGAATCCCCAGGGGATTTTGACCTGTTTCTCCAGCACTGTGTGCGCATAGATACCCGTTTAACGGAACGTAGACAGGAAAAATGGGCAGCTATAAACCGTATAAATAATAATACATTTCCTTCCAGAGAACCGGCTTTCAGGACGCCACGGGAGGCTGAGGACGTTCCTATGCAAGTGGACTCTCTGCAAAAGCGAGAGACCAACGAACGTCGTGAACACCGGCTCCGTGAGCGTTTGTGTTTCTACTGCGGTCAATCGGACCATTTTTTAATCGACTGCCCGAAACGTCCGAATCGCCCAAATAAGGTATTGGCAGCCATGGCAGAGTGTGATAACACGGACGCAGAGTCTGATATCTCTGAGGCAAGTGGACACTTGGATGCGGTATTTCCCTTGACGGTAATGTCTACCTCACCGAAGGACTCAGAAGGGAAATATACCCATTGTTCACTCCCCATTCAGATCCGGTGGGAGGGACAGCTAATTCCTACCTCTGCAATGATAGACTCTGGGGCAGGGGGAAATTTCATGGACTTTTCTTTTGCTAGTAAACACGGTATCCGGACTCAGCAAAGATCCTTACCGGTTACCATGGAGACGGTAGACGGATCTCCGTTAACATCTGGACCAGTGGATCGGGAAACAGTACCGCTAGAATGCGTGATGAAACCAGGTCAGCAGGAGACTCTTGTTTTCATGATGATCTCTTCTCCACATTTTCCGATTATTCTAGGTATTCCGTGGCTACGGTCTACAAATCCGGTCATCAATTGGGAAACTAAGGAGATATCCTTCCCACCGCAGAGTGATCCGGCCATTTGTCCAACTGTTCCGGTTCCGGTAACACCACATGCAGAAGGCACGGTACAGGTACCCGTTTTACCCTCGGTTTATCGTGACTTCGCTGACATATGCGACAAAAGAAGGGCCGATCGGCTTCCTCCGCATAGACCGTATGATTGCCCCATAGACTTACTCCCAGGGGCAGAAATCCCGTTTGGTCATGTTTACCCGTTGGCGGCACCTGAGCTAGAAGCCCTAAAGGAGTATATTGATGAAAGCCTGGCCAAGGGATTTATTCGCCCGTCTACCTCGCCCGCAGGGGCACCCATCTTTTTTGTGAAAAAGAAGGAGGGGACTCTGAGACCCTGTATTGACTACCGGGAACTGAATAAAATAACCATCCGGAACCGGTATCCGTTACCGTTGATTCCGGAGCTATTGGAGAGAGTCCAACAGGCAAAGATATTCACCAAACTGGACCTCCGTGGGGCATATAATCTGCTTCGTATACGTCCCGGAGACGAGTGGAAGACCGCGTTCCGATGTCGGTACGGACATTTTGAGTATTTAGTGATGCCTTTTGGACTTTGTAACGCTCCTGCGGCATTTCAACATCTAGTTAATGATATTTTCAGGGATATCATGGACCAATTCATGGTGATCTATCTGGATGATATTCTAATCTTTTCTGATTCTCTCCAGGAACACCAGGAGCACGTCAAGACCGTACTTACCCGGCTGAGGGACAACCACCTGTACATTAAACTGGAGAAATGTGAGTTCCACTGCTCACAAATACAATTCTTAGGTTATGTCATCTCTCCTCAGGGACTGAACATGGAATCTAGCAAGATACAAGCCATTCTCGACTGGCCGGAACCGGGAAACATCAAAGAGGTACAACGCTTTGTCGGTTTTGCCAACTTTTACCGACGCTTTATCCGTAACTTTTCAGAGATTGTTCGTCCCATCACCCTGTTGACTAAGAAAGGACAGAAGTTTGTATGGTCCGCCCAGGCTCAGGAAGCGTTCCATCGTCTCAAGGGATGTTTTACCTCAGCACCCATACTAGTGCATCCGAATCCCGCACTTCCCTTCATCGTGGAGGTCGACGCTTCCGACTACGCATTAGGGGCCATTCTTTCTCAAAGGACCGGGGACAAGAGTCTCCTGCATCCGTGTGCCTTCTTCTCCCGCAGGTTGTCCCCTGCGGAAAGGAACTACGACATTGCGGATAAGGAATTATTGGCGATTATTGCCGCCTTCAAGGAATGGAGACACCACTTACAGGGAGCCGCGCAGCAAGTGATAGTACTCACAGATCACCGTAATCTGGAATTTCTCAAGTCTGCCAGGTGCCTGTCTCCACGACAAGCCCGTTGGAGCCTATTTCTTAACCAATTCAATTTTGTTGTTACATACCGTCCAGGTTCACGTAATGGGAAAGCCGATGCCTTGTCCCGAATCCCTGCCGTGGACTCCGTGCCTGGAACCCCGTCGCAGACCGTGTTAACAGATGCCAATTTCGTTGGAGTAATCCAGGACCAGGACTTGTGGAAGGACATCAAGCTGGCCTATGATGGTGATGTATTTCTTGCTGCCCCCCCGAATGATGTAACTCTTGTTCTTCGGAATGGTGTGTGGTTAAGAGAACGACGCATTTATGTCCCGGAGGCCGTAAGACTTCGGGTTCTCAAGTTGGTTCATGACTCCGTGTTGGCCGGTCATAGGGGGGTACAGAAGACGCAGGAATTTCTGAGCCGGTTTTTCTGGTGGCCTACCTGTTTAAAGGACGTGAAGGACTATGTCCACTCATGTGTGGTTTGTGCCCGGTGCAAGGTCCCTCGTGTGGCTCCTACGGGACTCCTCCAACCGTTACCCGTGCCATCTCGCCCTTGGGGGTCTATCTCCATGGATTTTATTGTGGAGTTGCCGGTCTCAGGCGGGCATAATACCATTTTAGTGGTGGTGGATCGATTGACTAAAGCTGCTCACTTCATTCCGTGTACCGGTCTTCCCTCAGCCGCAGAGACAGTGGATTTGGTTGTCCAGAACGTATTCCGATTGCATGGGGTACCGGATGAGATCATCTCCGATCGGGGCGTGCAGTTCACGTCGAGATTCTGGAAGGGGTTTTGTACGGCACTCCAGATTGATGTCTGTTTGTCTTCTGCATACCATCCTCAGACAAATGGACAAACCGAACGGACGAATCAAACCCTGGAACAATATCTTCGCTGTTATGTCAGCCATCTCCAAGACGATTGGTTGAAGATGCTTCCGTTGGCGGAGTTCTCCTACAACAACACTCAGAGCAGCTCCACTAAGGTAACGCCCTTTTTCGCTAACCTGGGTTACCATCCGACTATTTTGCCTAGGTCACCGGTTGCGGTTTCGGTACCAGCGGTGGAGGACAGAGTGACAGAACTACGACAAAATCTGGAGGTTCTAAGGAACACCGTAGCTACGGCCCAGGAGCGTTACAAGAGGTCGGCGGACACTCACCGGAAACCGGCACCCATGTACAAGGTAGGGGACTCTG
The DNA here is from genome assembly GCF_048569485.1 of Anomaloglossus baeobatrachus. Lineage (NCBI taxonomy): Eukaryota > Metazoa > Chordata > Amphibia > Anura > Aromobatidae > Anomaloglossus > Anomaloglossus baeobatrachus. The sequence goes on along the minus strand of NC_134361.1, from coordinate 205,735,390 downwards.
TATGGTTATCCACCAAAAACCTGAGATTGGGTGTTCCTTCGCAGAAACTGGGACAAAAATTCATCGGTCCGTTCAAAGTCACCGGGATCGTGAGCCCTGTGGCCTGTCGGCTACGGTTACCGCACCATCTAAAGGTACACCCGGTCTTTCATGTGTCTCTCCTCAAACCCGTTTCCCCTAATACCTTTCATGGTCGTATTGTGCCTCCTCCTCCGCCTGTGATGGTCGACGGCGAGGAGCAGTTCGTGGTTGAGGACATTATTGACTCCCGGCTCCATCGTCGTCGGCTTCAGTATCTGGTACGTTGGCAGGGGTACGCCCCCGAGGACGATTCCTGGGAACCGGTGGGTAACATTCGGGCACCCCGGAAGATTGCTCAGTTTCATCGCCGGTACCCGGACAAACCTGGCCCTGATCCGTCCTGAGGCCGTCTCTGGGGGGGGGAGTAATGTCAGGTTTCCAGGTTTTCCAGTTCTCTTTTGACTGCCCTTGCCCTCGGTTAACATGGAGGTTACCGTTCTGTTGCCCTACTTCCTGTCCAGCAGCTTAAAAGGCCGCCTCCCAGCCCAGTCCAGTGCCTGAGTATACTGCCTGCTGTGTGCTCCTGCTGTGTTTGCTGCTTATTCCGGATTGCCTCGGGATTCCCCTAAAGGACTACCTACCGATTGTCTCAGGACTGTACCCGGCTCTTAAGGCTGTGCCCAGATTCCGTTTACCATCTTCGGTCAGCACTCCGCCTGGTTCTCTTTTGGTTCGTAACCATCCTGGATAAACATTTCCGTACGGACACTCATTGACTTTACCGCTTGCTCCTTATCCCGGCCGCTGCGCATTTAGGCCTTCCGGGGTAGATTGCCGGACAGTCCCTGTATAGGGGTTCGCTCCGGTGGTCTCCCTGGGGGAGTCCGGTGCGTGGTCCCGGGAATCCCCTGCGCGTCTATTCCGGAAAGTATTGTATGTGTTATTGTATTGTTGTGTTTGTTCTGTTTCTACCGTGGTGACATACTATAAAACATCTTGTACCCGGAACTCGTCTCTGATTGTCATTGCCCTACGCTATCGAAATCCTCAGAATATAGAATAAGTATTACACCCATCCACTGTGCTTGCACTGTACAATGCAGCGTTTTGGACGCAGCTGAAGCATACTCATCCTTCAGCGGCTTCATCCTTCTTTGGTGCTGCTCTGGTCTCCATCTTGTGCCCATAATTTCTGATTGGCCACAAGCTTCCAATGCAGGTCTATGAGAGCTGGAACGAGGCTCTCATAGATTTGTATCGAGTTGGGACTTCTGGTACCTCATGAAACACTGGAGCTTCCCACCGGTCACAAATTAAAGGAGACCAAATGGACCAACCTTGGAAACAGATAAAGATGGCGGTAGGTGAGTATAAGACAGGGGGCAGAGGACTTACATTTAAATTACCACTTTATATGTAAGATTTCCCCTTATTTTTTTAAACGCTGCGTTTTTGTGCTTTTTTTGCCGCTAAAAACGAACCCGTGGCAAAAACGCATCAGTAAAAATGTATGCGTTTTTACCGCGTTTCGGTGCGTTTTTCCAATGCATTGCATGGGTGGAAAATGCAGTACAACGGAGAAAAGAATTGACAAAACTCAAAAACGCACTTAAAAAAAAAGTTGTGTACGGACAGCAAAAATGAAAACTCATAGACTTTACTGGGGAAGCAATGTCATGCAGTTTTGAGCACAAAAACGCACCCGAAATACGTGCAAAAACGCCGCAAAAAACGCACTGTGCGCACATTGCCTTATTGTCTGCAGCGCTGACATGTCAAAAACACTGTAGACAATCAGTGAGCCAAATGGCACTGCCCGAGTTGACGGCACAAGTTGCTTGGAGATGCAGAGCGTCTAGTTAGCAAATTTAAGACAGGAGGCCTATGGATATCTTACCCTCTAGGCTCGCTGGTATGTCCTTTGATTACCCGGGCCGGTAGAACGTCATCAATGCAGCGTGACTCTCAAATGACATTGCGCCACCTTGGCCAATCAAAAGCCGTGCCTTGGATCCTGACCTGAGGTGCACCCCTCTATTTGCTGGTCGTCCTTGGCACATATATATTTATTTATGCTGTATATATTTAGGTAAGACGTTTTTCCACTGCTGATATCTGTTTGTGAAGTTTATTCACTGTTGGTAAATATATACAGTACAGACCAAAAGTTTGGACACACCTTATCTTCTCTAGAACAACTGTTAAGAGGAGACTTTGTGCGCAGCCTTCATGGTAAAATAGCTGCTAGGAAATCACTGCTAAGGACAGGCAACAAGCAGAAGAGACTTGTTTGGGCTAAAGACCACAAGGAATGGACATTAGACCAGTGGAAATCTGTGCTTTGGTCTGATGAGTCCAAATTTGAGATCTTTGGATCCAACCACCGTGTCTTTGTGCGACACAGAAAAGGTGAACGGATGGACTCTACATGGCTGGTTCCCACCGTGAAGCATGGAGGAGGAGGGGTGATGGTGTGGGGGGGCTTTGCTGCTGATACTGTTGAGGATTTATTCAAAATTGAAGGCATACAGAACCAGCATGGCTACCACAGCATCTTGCAGCGGCGTGCTATTCCATCCGGTTTACGTTTAGTTGGACCATCATTTATTTTTCAACAGGACAATGACCCCAAACACTCCTCCAGGCTGTGTAAAGCCCACTTTACACGTTGCAATTAGTTGTACAATCGCATTTGCGATGTGACACGCCCAGGTTGCATACGGGATCTATGAGATTTCACGTTGGTCGTTCATTTGCTGTCACACGAGCGTTAGTAGTCTATGTTAAATTGGTCAATTTTGTGTGCGATCCTTTAGATCATGTGTTCTGTGACGTATGCATTGGGCACCTTTTTTTTTTTTTATTTATTGACTTGCCAAGCGTGTGTAATGTGTAGGGATGCGTTTTTACTATGTCATCTGCCATTCAGCTCTGCTACATGGCCGCTAACAGCAGACACAGACAGCCATGTAGCAGAGCTGAATGGCCGATGACAGCAGACACAGACAGCCATGTAGCAGAGCTGAATGGCAGATGACAGCAGACACAGACAGAGCCGCACTGTCAGAATGAACTCGGGTGAACTTCACCCGACTTCACGGTCATGCTGCGGCTCTGTCTTTGTCGCGCCCTGATTAGCGGTCACCCGTGAAGGACTCACCGGTGACCGCTAATCTCCTAAGTTACTGAAGTTAGCAGCCCTCTCTCATACTCACCAATCCCCGATCCCCGGCACTGCACGGCATTCACACTGCTCCGGCGGCTTTTACTGTTTTGAAAAAGCCGGCCGCCCATTAAACAATTTCGTATTCCCTGCTTTCCCCGCCCACCGGCGCCTATGATTGGTTACAGTGAGACACGCCCCCACGCTGAGTGACAGCTATCACACTGCACCCAATCACAGCAGCCGGTGGGCGTGTCTATACTGTGTATTGAAATAAATAATTAAATAATTAAAAAAAACGGCGTGCGGTCCCCCCCAATTTTAAAACCAGCCAGATAAAGCCATACGGCTGAAGGCTGGTATTCTCAGGATGGGGAGCTCCACGTTATGGGGAGCCCCCCAGCCTAACAATATCAGCCAACAGCCGCCCAGAATTGCCGCATACATTATATGCGACAGTTCTGGGACTGTACCCGGCTCTTCCCGATTTGCCCTGGTGCGTTGGCAAATCGGGGTAATAAGGAGTTATTGGCAGCCCATAGCTGCCAATAAGTCCTAGATTAATCATGTCAGGCGTCTATGAGACACCCTCCATGATTAATCTGTAAGTGACAGTAAAAAAACACACACACATGAAAAAATCCTTTATTAGAAATAAAAAACACAAACACATTCCCTCATTACCAATTTATTAACCCCCGACAAACCCTCCATGTCCGGCGTAATCCACGGTCCTCCAGCGTCGTGTCCAGCTCTGCTGCATGGAGGTGACAGGAGCAGCAGAAGACACCGCCGCTCCGGTCACCTCCACGCAGGTAATGAAGACAGCCGCGCGATCAGCTGATCTGTCACTGAGGTTACCCGCTGTCACTGGATCCAGCGGTGGCCGCGGGTAACCTCAGTGACAGATCAGCTGATCGCGCGGCTGTCTTCATTACCTGCGTGGAGGTGACCGGAGCGGCGGTGTCTTCTGCTGCTCCTGTCACCTCCATGCAGCAGAGCTGGACGCGACGCTGGAGGACCGTGGATTACGCCGGACATGGAGGGTTTGTCGGGGGTTAATAAATTGGTAATGAGGGAATGTGTTTGTGTTTTTTATTTCTAATAAAGGATTTTTTCATGTGTGTGTGTTTTTTTACGGTCACTTACAGATTAATCATGGAGGGTGTCTCATAGACGCCTGACATGATTAATCTAGGACTTATTGGCAGCTATGGGCTGCCAATAACTCCTTATTACCCCGATTTGCCAACGCACCAGGGCAAATCGGGAAGAGCCGAGTACAGTCCCAGAACTGTCGCATATAATGTATGCGGCAATTCTGGGCGGCTGTTGGCTGATATTGTTAGGCTGGGGGGCTCCCCATAACGTGGAGCTCCCCATCCTGAGAATACCAGCCTTCAGCCGTATGGCTTTATCTGGCTGGTTTTAAAATTGGGGGGGGACCGCACGCCGTTTTTTTTAATTATTTAATTATTTATTTCAATACACAGTATAGACACGCCCACCGGCTGCTGTGATTGGGTGCAGTGTGACAGCTGTCACTCAGCGTGGGGGCGTGTCTCACTGTAACCAATCATAGGCGCCGGTGGGTGGGGAAAGCAGGGAATACGAAATTGTTTAATGGGCGGCCGGCTTTTTCAAAACAGTAAAAGCCGCCGGAGCAGTGTGAACGCCGTGCAGTGCCGGGGATTGGGGATTGGTGAGTATATGAGAGAGGGGGATAGACTGATATGGACAGAGAGTGAGGGACAGAGATAGTGACGGACTGACAGAGATTAGTGAATGACAGACATTGTGAGGCGCTTCAGAACGCAGCTTTTCAGCTGCGCTCTGAAGCGGACCTTTTTTAAGCTGCGGTGCAGAGCGCACACCTGCGCACATAGCATCAGACACCGAAATCGTATGAGGGATGTCACACGTTACAATTGACTAGGTTCGTGCAACAAAATGCTCAATTCTAGAGACTGATACGATGTGTTTGCGATCAACGGTTTTGCGTTCAATCCTGATCGCATGTAGCTGTCACACGCAGATACCTCACAAACGATGCCGGATGTGCGTCACTTACAACTTGACCCCAACGACGGATTGTGAGATATATTGAAGCGTGTTGTGAGACTGTGACCGGGGTTATCTATGACGGCCGGTATGTCTCGCCCCGGTTGTGCTCACTCCATGATAGAAAGTAAATCCACTCTAGGGTTAATGCTGTTTCCCTACAGGCTGAAGGAAGGGTTAAATGGAAACAGGAACGAGGGGCAGGTGTGCCGGGTGTGAGGGAGTGATCACAACTCCCTGAGTCTCTGCTGGAGAGACATGTATATTGCTGTGGATTTTTGTTTGGACATTAAACACCGTGTGCTGTGAACCTATATGCCTGGATCCCGTGTCTTCTGCTGCGCAGCCGACCGCGCTACCTCACATATGGTGGAGAATCGGCGGGCATGCCAGCCCGGTGAGGTGTACTTCCTTTTCTGGTGATCCGGTAGCACATGTCCTGGATTCAAGCAGCTATACTACGGCCCAAACCCAGCGACGCCATGGAGGACATACTAAGGCATTTGGCTCAGGCTAATGCACAGCAGCAGCAGGCTAATGCACAACAACAAGAGGCTAATGCACAGCAACAACAGGTGAATACCCACCTGCTCCGGACGTTGGAGCAACAGCAGCAACAGCACCAGCAATCCTTGAAATTGCAGGAAAAAAGGCACCAAGAACAGATGGTTCTCCTGGCCAAGTCAATCCGTGCCGGACCGGCAGCAACAACCCCGGGACCGGGTGACGACGGCAGCGTCCGGAAAGCGGTGAGACAAGCGTTGCAAAAGATGACCCCGGGGGATGATGTGGAAGCGTTCCTGGCAGTGTTTGAGCGGGTGGCCGAGCGGGAAAAGCTGCCGACCCCCCAGTGGGCTGAGGTATTGTCGCCCTATCTGACGGGGGAACCCCAAAAAGCGTACCTGGACCTCGGTACCGAGGACGCCATTGACTATGTGACCCTGAAAGCCGAAATACTGGCTCGGTTGGGGGTGAATACCTATGTACGGGCTCAGCGGGTAAACCAGTGGTTCTATGAGGAAGCCAAACCCGTACGCTCCCAGGCCTATGACTTATTACATCTTGTAAAAAAGTGGTTGCAGCCTGACACTCTGAGCCCGGCGCAAATGGTGGAAAGGGTAGTAGTGGATCGTTTTGTGCGCACTTTACCCGTCACCGTTCAACGGTGGGTAGGACAGGGTGACCCGAGTACCCTGGACCAATTAGTGTCCCTGGTAGAGCGGCATGTGGCTACGCAGGACTTGATACGGGACACTGAGACTTTGCGTACCGCCCGTCGGTCCGGCCCCTCCAAGCCTAGGGCCAAGGACCCACCGCCGACACCGGTACAGGAGTCCGCTACCATCCTGGCTGAGGCCGCGCCCGCCGTTCCTGAGGTCCGGAAGGCCATGTACCCTAAACGACAACGTGTCAAGGGGGTTTCCTTCCCTATTAGATGTTGGCGGTGCCAGCGGGTGGGACATATGGAAGCCCAGTGTCCCCTGACCACGGAGCCCATGGATTGTGGGGTTACCCGGCGGGGTTCAATGTATGCTCAGGTGGTGTGTACCGCTGACCTGGTTCCCCCAGAGACTGAGCCCCACTTGTGCCAAATACAGGTGAATGGATGTCCGGTTACAGGATTGTTGGATTCCGGGAGCTTAGTGACCCTTGTGCGATCCACCTTGAGGGCTAAAGTAAAGGCCACAGGACGTACCGTGGGGGTGGTTTGCATACATGGGGACCGCCGAGACTATCCCACGGGGATTGTCACCATCACAGCACCTTGCGGTCAGGTGCAACATGAGGTGGGACTGCTTAACACTCTTCCTTATGACGTGATCCTAGGACGGGATCTGCCCTATTTTTGGACTTTATGGAAGGGAACCCCTAGGTCCCCTCCGATATTGGTCAGTCCGGGGCCTGAGCCCTACAATCCTGAATCCGGGACACCTGCCGTAGGGGTCCCCATGATAGGGACAGAATGTGAACCCGATAGGTCGCCCCTAGAGGTATTGGCAGGAGAGGCTGAGACGGTCGAGCCCATCCCGGACTTGGAGGCATCCCCGGATGCGTTTGGGACAGCCCAACTCCAGGACCCTACGTTAATACATGCCCGGAATAGGGTGTTAGTAATTGACGGGGTGGCCCAGCTGCCCGGTGCCCAGGTAAGGTACCCCCATTTCGCTCTTAAACAGGATTTACTCTACCGGGTAGATGAAATACGGGGCGTGGGGGTGGAGCAGTTGGTGGTGCCCCAGCCGTATCGCCGGCGGGTCCTCGACTTGGCTCATAAACATCTGATGAGTGGCCACCTAGGGGTCAAGAAAACGCAGGAGCGAATATTGCAACGGTTCTATTGGCCCGGGGTCTTTGGGGAGGTAAAACGGTTCTGCGAAACCTGCCCGGAGTGTCAGCTTACCGCACCACTGGTCCACTTTCGCAGTCCGTTGGTGCCGTTACCCATTATAGAAGTCCCTTTTGAACGGATAGGGATGGATCTGGTGGGGCCCCTCGTAAAGTCTGCTCGAGGGCACCAACACATCCTAGTGATCGTTGACTATGCCACCCGGTATCCAGAGGCGATACCTCTCAGACATACTGCGGCGAAGCTTATAGCTCGGGAGTTGTTTTCTGTGTTCTGCCGGGTGGGGTTGCCCAAGGAGATCCTTACGGATCAGGGGACCCCATTCATGTCTAAAGTGACCAAAGAACTATGCCGGCTACTCCAGATCAAGCAGTTGCGTACGTCTGTGTATCATCCTCAGACGGATGGGTTAGTAGAACGATTCAATAAAACTCTGAAAACCATGCTAAAAAGGGTGATCTCCAAAGACGGGAAGGACTGGGATATGATGCTTCCCTATTTGATGTTTGCCATCCGAGAGGTGCCACAGGCATCCACGGGGTTTTCGCCTTTTGAATTGTTATACGGGCGACATCCCCGGGGATTGTTGGACCTGGCAAAGGAAACATGGGAGCAAGAGCCCACCCCCCATAAAAGTGTGATTGAACACATTTTAGGAATGCAGAACCGCATAAGCGCGGTCATGCCAATTGTGAAGGAGCATTTACAGGAGGCTCAGGCCGCGCAAAGCGGCCGCTATAATAGACAAGCCACCGTGCGGACCTTTAAACCCGGGGATCGGGTGTTGGTATTAATCCCCACGGCGGAGAGTAAATTCCTGGCTCAGTGGCAAGGCCCCTACGAGATAAAGGAAAAAGTTGGGGTGGTCAACTATAAAGTATTGCAGCCCGGTAGGCGGAAACCTGAACAAATATACCATGTCAACCTATTAAAACCGTGGCAGGAACGGGAAAGCCTGATGGTTGAGTTTCCCCCATCTCCCTCCTCTTCGGGTCGTTCACTCCCGGCTTCAGCGACCTCCGGAGAGGACGAACCGGAAGTAAGGATCGGAGAAGCCCTCACCAAGCAACAGAGGCGAGAGGCCAGACGGCTGGTTCAGCAGAACCCCGATGTCTTCTCCGAGTTGCCGGGTAGGACCAGTCTGATACGACATGACATTGTCACCGAGCCCCACCTGAAGGTACGCCTGAAGTCATACCGCGTGCCGGAGGCTCGAAGACAAGCCATATCAGAAGAAGTGAAGACAATGCTACGCCTGGGGGTCATCGAAAAATCCCGGAGTGAATGGGCTAGTCCCATTGTCCTAATACCAAAACCCGATGGCTCCTTAAGGTTCTGCAATGACTTCCGGAGATTGAACGAAATATCCAAGTTCGATCTCTACCCCATGCCCCGGGTGGATGAGCTGATTGATAGGCTGGGACAGGCGCGATATTTTACCACGCTCGACCTGACCAAGGGGTACTGGCAGGTGCCACTGACGGAGTCCGCCAAGGAGAAAACCGCTTTTGTTACGCCGGAGGGTCTCTTCCACTATGTTGTCTTGCCTTTTGGGTTACATGGCGCTCCGGCCACGTTCCAGAGGTTGATGGACTTAGTGCTGGAACCCCACCAGGCGTATGCATCAGCGTACCTTGATGACATCATTATTTACAGCTCCGATTGGCAGACCCACTTGGAACAGGTACAAGCGGTGGTGGACGCGCTTCGAACAGCCGGATTGACAGCCAATCCCAAGAAATGTGCGTTGGGACTCACGGAAGCCCGCTACTTGGGCTACGTGATAGGCCAAGGAGTGATTAAGCCCCAAATTAACAAGGTTGAGGCGATCCAGAAGTGGCCTAGACCCCTGACCACGAAGCAGGTTAGGGCCTTCCTGGGTATCGTGGGGTACTACAGGAGGTTTGTGAAGGATTTTGCGGGACTATCAGCCCCCTTGACGGACCTTCTCAAAGGCAAGAAGTCCGTCATGGTGCGCTGGACTCCGCAGGCCGAGGACTCCTTCCGGGCCCTGAAGGGGGTCCTGTGCGGACAACCCGTTCTGGTCAACCCTGATTTCCGGAAGGAGTTCATAGTACAGACTGACGCCTCTGAGGTCGGCCTGGGGGCAGTGCTGTCGCAGGTGGTTCAGGGGGAGGAACACCCCGTCACCTTCTTGAGTAGGAAGCTCACCCCTCCCGAGCGGAATTATAGCGTAGTGGAGAAGGAGTGCCTGGCGATTAAATGGGCCTTGGAGTCCCTACGCTATTACCTGCTGGGACGGCAGTTTCGCTTGGTGACTGATCACTCTCCGCTGGTCTGGATGAGGTCCGCCAAGGAACGGAATGCCCGGGTTACCCGGTGGTTCCTTTCTCTGCAGAACTTCCGGTTTACGGTTGAACACCGGGCCGGTAGGTTGCAGGTCAACGCCGATGCCTTGTCCCGCGGCCCGTGTTTGATGGCGGGAGTTCAACCCCGCACGCTTGAACTGAGGGGGGGGGTATGTGAGACTGTGACCGGGGTTATCTATGACGGCCGGTATGTCTCGCCCCGGTTGTGCTCACTCCATGATAGAAAGTAAATCCACTCTAGGGTTAATGCTGTTTCCCTACAGGCTGAAGGAAGGGTTAAATGGAAACAGGAACGAGGGGCAGGTGTGCCGGGTGTGAGGGAGTGATCACAACTCCCTGAGTCTCTGCTGGAGAGACATGTATATTGCTGTGGATTTTTGTTTGGACATTAAACACCGTGTGCTGTGAACCTATATGCCTGGATCCCGTGTCTTCTGCTGCGCAGCCGACCGCGCTACCTCACAGTGTGTAGCGGGCTTAAGGGCTATTTGTCTAAGAAGGAGAGTGATGGGTGCTACGCCAGATGACCTGGCCTCCACAGTCACCAGACCTGAACCCAATCGAGATGGTTTGGGGTGAGCTGGACCGCAGAGTGAAGGCAAAAGGGCCAACAAGTGCTAAGCATCTCTGGGAACTCCTTCAAGACTGTTGGAAAACCATTTCCGGTGACTACCTCTTGAAGCTCATCAAGAGAAGGACAAGAGTGTGCAAAGCAGTAATCAAAGCAAAAGGTGGCTACTTTGAAGAACCTAGAATATAAGACATATTTTCAGTTGTTTCACACTTTTTTAAGTATTTCATTCCACATGTGTTAATTCATAGTTTTGATGCCTTCAATGTAAATCTACAATTCTCAGAGTCATTAAAATAAAGAAAACTCATTGAATGAGAAGGTGTGTCCAAACTTTTGGTCTGTACTGTATGTATATATACAATATTTTTTACTGAAGATGTTTAGTTTTGCTTGTATATATTCAAGATGGTTGTCAGGGGCTATTGTATGTTTAGTTTGTTTTTTTTCCATGGGCCAAACCATTATTATTATAGCGCCGTGTATTCCATGGCGCTTTACATGTGAAGAGGGGTATACATAGTAAAAACATGTACAATACAAGGCACAGATTGGTACAGCAGGAGAGAGGTCAGCTACCTCCTTTTTTTATCCGGTGCTGGCTCAGATCGGTCACGGACTACATCTGCCGGTGATTCAGCTGCTACACGTCAACAGAGCAGCTCTTTCTCTTCAATAGGCTGTGACTGCCGCCATCATGATGACTGACCGTTGGCTCCCCGCAGTTAGGCAGCATGGAGCTGGCTGTCATTCTGCATGACATTGGCAGTCACGCTCATCAACAGAGCAGAGTAGAAGAGAAGCAGCTGCTCTGCCTACGTGATGTCAGCGGGAGCCGCAGAATTGACAGTACCAGCCGTCTGTGACCGCTCTGTGCAGGGCCGCAGCATGTCAATTTCTCTTGCGTTCCGTTTGAGTTTTCGGCGCAGATTTTTCCCATAGACTTCCATTAGATGCGGAAAATCCACAAGTAAAAGATGTGTAAATGCACCAAAAATGCATGTAATCCGCAACTAATAATATCAAGAATAGGGAGTTTCAAAATTAAAACAACTTTATTTAAAGGATGACACAAACATACAAAAACGCAGCTTCAAAAACATGATAAAAAACCCAGCATAAAAAAGCAATGAAAAAAGGCAAATAAACTGCTTGCGGATATGGTGGAAAAATTCTGCGTCAAAAACTCAACTGATCCTGATGTCATGGTGAATGGAGAGAAAGCAGGGGACAGGGGCTCATAAACTGGCACTCAGGCTATCCCTGATCTCAGAGTTACCTCTGAAGGTGAGGATGTCTGAGCCACCAACCTGGCCCTGCTCCTGACCAGCCCTGAGCTTGTACTGCCAACCCCTGGGGTGGTAATAGACAAGCAGGGGAAACCAATACTCTTTAGGGTGCTTTACACGCTGCGACATCGCTAACGATATATCGTCGGGGTCATGGTGTTTGTGACGCACATCCGGCGTCGTTAGCGATATCGCAGCGTGTGACAGCTAGGAGCAACGATCAACGAGCGCAAAAACGTCAAAAATCGTTGATTGTTGACACGTTGCTCCTTTTCATAATATCATTGGTGGTGCATGCCGCTGGTTGTTCGTCGTTCCTGTGGCATCACACATCGCTATGTGTGACACCGCAGGAACGACGAACATCTCCTTACCTGCGTCCACCGGCAATGAGGAAGGAAGGAAGTGGGTGGGATGTTCCGCCCGCTCATCTCCGCCCCTCCACTTCTATTGGACGGCTGCCGTGTGACATCGTTGTGATGCCACACGAACCGCCCCTTTAGAAAGGAGGCGGTTCGGCGGCCACAGCGACGTCGCAGGGAAGGTAAGTCCATGTGACGGGTGTAAGCGATGTTGTGCGCCACGGGCAGCGATTTGCCTGTGACGCACAACCGACGGGGGCGGGTATGCTCGCTAGCGATATCGATAGCGATATCGCAGTGTGCAAAGTGCCCTTTTCTCTAGAGGTATAAGACAATAACAGCTTAGGAGGAAAATAAGAGCAGGGAGGAAACAACAAGACGACGAGAGAACTCCACAACTAAAAGCACAAAGCAATACAATCACCAGCGGGACTGGGACATAACAGCATACAGACCAACACAGCAATAAACTATAGTCGGCATGGGAAAACTGATTCCACCATCTTAAATAGGAAGGGAGCCAATGTGAGCGGTTTGCAACAACATGTGATCCCAGAAGTAACAAGCAGGCTAGCCTGATCATGAGTGAGCACACAGCTGGTCGAGGCCCGAGCCTGAGATATAACGCTTTTAGCAGGTTCCTGGGGTGTCCATGAAGATCAATTTCTATATTTTGTCTAGTATGTGCCACAAAGTGGAGCAGAGTTTCTTGATTTTTGATAACAAGTCTTCACTTTATCAATGTTTGTCATCAGTCATCATTTTAAGTGTAATACTAGTATTTTTTTTCAGTGCCTTAGCAGAAAGGCTTCCGCTGACATTTTGCAATTTTGGATTCGTTTTCGGGTGATACAATCACTTCTTGTGTGCACAGAGAAGAGAAACCAGCTCTGTCTGACATAAGGGGAAATCTTACATATAAGGAACATTCCACATACAGAAAGTATTTCGGGACTGACCTTTACTGGTTGAGGTTCCTCACAATCTTTTCTTCCAAATCTCTGAAGGTCTTCTCTATGGCCCTTATCACAATGGACAGTATACATTCAGCAAACATTCCTCATCACAAGGGGTAAATCACTTACAGAGGGGCCTTTCAGGTCACATGAATGCAGGATACGCAGAAGTAAAGTCCATGAGATATTTATAGTTACCATTTTGTATTCAGTTGAATGATTGACAAATGTGAGATTTCTCCAGAGTGTCTAATAAGTATGGCCAAGGTCAAAAGCCTTCAAGATGCAAACTGTGAGACCAAGACTCCTTAGAGCAAAACTGGAGGAGAAACATCAGGGGTGATGGCACCAGGTCATCCCTCCGCTCTGTCCAACAAAGAATAATCAAGATGTCTACACAGATATTAGAAGGAACACTGGTCAATCCAAACAGTTCTTTGCTCCTCGGTGCCCAAATTTAGGTGCTCACACTCATCTTCCCTTGGTGCCCACATTGGGTATTCACCCTAATCTCAATGTCCACATTCAGGTATTCACCCTCCTCTCGGTGCACACATTCGGGTGTTTGCCTTCCTCTACCCTCGGTGCCCACATTTAGGTGCTCACGCTCCTCTTCCCTCAGTGAAAACATTTAGGTGCCAACATTTGGGTGTTCACCCTCATCTGAGTGCCCACATTTGGTTGTTCATCCTCCTCTCGGTTCCCACATTTGGGTGTTGACCCTCATCTGAGTGCCCACATTCGGTTGTTCATCCTCCTCTCGGTTCCCACATTCGGGTGTTGACTCTCATCTTAGTGACCACATTTGGGTATTTGTTCTCATCTCAGTGGCCTCTTTCGAATATTTACCCTACTCTTCCCATGGTGGAATATGTTTAGGTGCTTGCCCTCCTCTTCCCTTGGTGCCCACATATTAGGTGTTTTCCCTCATCTCAGTGCCAACATTTAAGTATTTACCCTTCTCTCCCCTCAGTGCAAACATTTAGGTACCCACATCAGGTTGTTCACGCTCATCCTCATCTCAGTGTCCACATGCGTATGTTCACCCTCCTCTCAAAGCCTAACATTGGGGGGTTTGCCTTCCTATTTCCTCGGTGCAAACGTTTAGGTGTTTGCTCTCCTCTTCCCTTGGTGCCCACAATTATGTGCTTGCCCTCCTCTTCCCTTGGTGCTCACATTTTGGTGTTCGCCATGATATCAGTGCCCACATTGAGATGTTCGCCCTCATCTTAGTGCCCACATTTGGGTGTTCGCCCTCATCTCAGTGCCCACATTCGGGTGTTTGCCGTCATCTCAGTGCCCACATTTGGGTGTTTGCTCTCATCTCAGGGACCAAATTCAAGTATTTACCCTCCCCTTCCGTCGGTTCCCACATTTAGGTGCTCACGCTCCTCTTCCCTCAGTGAAAACATTTAGGTGCCAACATTTGGGTGTTCACCCTCATCTCAGTGTACACATTCCTATGTTCACCCTCCTCTTGATGCCTAACATTCAAGTGTTCACCCTCCTCTTCCCTCGCTGCCCACAATTATGTTTGCCTTCCTCTTTCCTTGGTGCCCACATTTTGTTGTTCGCCATGATCTTAGTGTCCACATTCGGGTGTTCACCCTCCTCTCAGTGCCCACATTTGGGTGTTTGATCTCATCTCAGTGCCCTTATTCAAGTATTTACCCTCCTCTTCCCTTGGTATCCACATTCAGGTTTTCCCCTTCTCTTCCCTGAATGACCACATTCAGGTGTTTGCCCTCCTCTTGGTGCACACATTCGAGTGTTTACCATCCCCTCACCTCGGTGCCCACATTTAGGTGCCCACATTTTGGTGTTGACCCACATTTCAGTGCCCACGTCTATGTGTTCACCATCCTCTTGATGCCTAACATTCGGGTGTTCACCCTTCTCTTGGTGGCCACATTCGGGTGTTCACCCTTCTCTTGGTGGCCACATTCGGGTGTTCACCCTTCTCTTGGTGGCCACATTCGGGTGTTCACCCTTCTCTTGGTGGCCACATTCGGGTGTTCACCCTTCTCTTGGTGGCCACATTCGGGTGTTCACCCTTCTCTTGGTGGCCACATTCGGGTGTTCACCCTTCTCTTGGTGGCCACATTCGGGTGTTCACCCTTCTCTTGGTGGCCACATTCGGGTGTTCACCCTTCTCTTGATGCCTAACATTCGGGTGTTCACCCTTCTCTTGGTGTCCACATTCGGGTGTTCACCCTTCTCTTGGTGGCCACATTCGGGTGTTCACCCTTCTCTTGGTGGCCACATTCGGGTGTTCACCCTTCTCTTGGTGGCCACATTCGGGTGTTCACCCTTCTCTTGATGGCCACATTCGGGTGTTCACCCTTCTCTTGATGGCC
This sequence comes from Anomaloglossus baeobatrachus, assembly GCF_048569485.1. Lineage (NCBI taxonomy): Eukaryota > Metazoa > Chordata > Amphibia > Anura > Aromobatidae > Anomaloglossus > Anomaloglossus baeobatrachus. The sequence continues at coordinate 205,719,933 of NC_134361.1, read as the reverse complement.
ACATTCGGGTGTTCACCCTTCTCTTGATGCCTAACATTCGGGTGTTCACCCTTCTCTTGGTGTCCACATTCGGGTGTTCACCCTTCTCTTGGTGTCCACATTCGGGTGTTCACCCTTCTCTTGGTGGCCACATTCGGGTGTTCACCCTTCTCTTGGTGGCCACATTCGGGTGTTCACCCTTCTCTTGGTGGCCACATTTGGGTGTTCACCCTTCTCTTGGTGTCCACATTTGGGTGTCCACCCTCTTCTTCCCTTGGTGCTCACATTCTAGTGTTCGTCATCCTCTTCCCAAAAACAAACAAAAAGTTCTTTGATGAAAAGGTGAGACATTGTGTCTCCAGGTTGGAGGGGGAGTTCTTAGGTGGAGTCCGAAAAGGGGTATAAAAGACTCAAGCATGGCTCGGAAAAGGGTTTGAATGTAGAGCATTCCTGGAGGAAGAAAAGAGGAGAAAGAATTAAAGGGCAAGGACATTCCTGGGCCAAGGAGACACATTCTAGGAGGAACATACTAAGAGGGCATTCCAGGACTAATGTGAGGATATACCTGGGGATTTCATAAGGGGAACTGATGGAATTACCCGACTCTGGAGATCAAGACCAGATTGTGTGAAAGCTTTCCTTCCTTCTCTTTCTTTCCTTCCGTCTCTTTCTTTCTCTCTCTTTTCTTCTTTCTCCTTCTTTAATTCTTTCCTTCCTTATCTCTTTTTTTCCTTCTCTCTCTTTCTTTCCTTCTCTCTTTCTTTCCTTCATTCTCTCTTTTTCTTCTCTCTTTCTTTCCTTCCTTCTCTTTCTTTTCTTCTCTCTTTCTTTCCTTCCTTCCCTCTTTCTTTCCTTCTCTATTTTTCTTTCCTTCTCTTTCTTTCCTTCCCTCTTTCTTTCTTTCCTTCTCTCTTTTTTTCTTTCCTTCTCTCTTTCTTTCCTTCCTTCTCTCTTTCTTTCCCTCCTTTTCTCTTTCTTTCCTTTCTTCTCTCTTTCTTTCCTTCTCTCTTTCTTTCCTTCTCTTTCTTTCCTTCATTCTCTCTTTTTCTTCTCTCTTTCTTTCCTTCCTTCTCTCTTTCTTTTCTTCTCTTTCCTTCCTTCCCTCTTTCTTTCCTTCTCTCTTTTTTCTTTCCTTCTCTCTTTCTTTCCTTCCCTCTTTCTTTCTTTCCTTCTCTCTTTTTTTCTTTCCTTCTCTCTTTCTTTCCTTCCTTCTCTCTTTCTTTCCCTCCTTTTCTCTTTCTTTCCTTTCTTCTCTCTTTCTTTCCTTCTCTCTTTCTTTCCTTCTCTTTCTTTCCTTCATTCTCTCTTTTTCTTCTCTCTTTCTTTCCTTCCTTCTCTCTTTCTTTTCTTCTCTTTCCTTCCTTCCCTCTTTCTTTCCTTCTCTCTTTTTTTCCTTCTCTCTTTCTTTCCTTCCTTCCCTCTTTCTTTGCTTCTCTCTTTTTTCTTTCCTTCTCTCTTTCTTTCCTTCCTTCCTTCTCTCTTTCTTTCTTTCCTTCTCTCTTTCTTTCCTTCTCTCTTTCCTTCCTTCTTTCTTTCTTTCCTTCTCTCTCTTTCCTTCCTTCTCTTTCCTTCCTTCTCTCTTTCTTTCCTTCTCTTTCTTTCTTTCCTTCTTTCGCTTTCTTTCCTTCTTTTTTTTCTTCATTATTGAATTGTTTGTAAGCTTCAGGAATTAAAGGGCACTTGCCATGTCCCTAATCACTATTTCTCTGCAGATATAGGAATGATCTGAAAGTAAATAGTGTTCGAATGCTGCACAGCTCCTTACTGAAAGTGCAGCTGCTGGGAGAAAATGAAATGCATTCCTCCTGGGAGCCACCTGCTCTTTGTTATACTATTGTAATAATTCTTATTTGTTTTGTCAATTTTATACTGTTCATTAGATTCTTATTCAATTTAATCTTATTCACTTTTCTCAGTGATTTTTTTTGCCAATTGCCCTTTAGAAGCTTTGTAGGGATATTGTTATTGTGCGGTTCTTTATCGGGTGACATTGGTATTGTCAATAATAATATTTCTTGACGTTGTTGTACAGAAGCCTTTTCATCCGATATTGATACTGTCCATGGGAATAGTATTTTTACAGCAGAATACACAAGGGTATAAGAATATCAGAAGAAATGATAGAATGACAGATGCGGACACTTCACAAGGCAAGAAAAAGCCATTTGTGAACCTGTCATTTGCCATAAAAATGTATTTTTACGTCCTGGTGTTAATGCCGCTGTTCTCCTGAATCCGGCGCTGTTTTCCTTTTCTTCCTGAGCCCCTCCGTCCCTGAGATACAACCTTGTATATAAATGTAGTTTTGTTAGACAAGTGGGCGTGGTCCCCAACTATTTTCTATAGAATCATTTTGAGGGCCACGCCCACTTAGCAAAAACTAATTTGCAGAGAAGAGGAAGCCATATCTATGAAAGAAAAAGGTTAGTAAAATGTGCTGCTTGTTATAGGTTCAGGAGGAACGTCATAATTTACACCTGGTGAAAAAAAATTACATATTAATGGTAGCAAGTGACAGGTTCTCTATGAAGTATGGGAAACTAGTTTTTTAGTGAAAGAAAGTAGGTGAGGGTAGAGCTGGTTGTGCGCCACTACAGTGGACTGAGGGGGATGGGTGAGGATACAGTAGGTGAGGGTGTCGTGCGCGGAGGAGGGGACGCTGCGCTCTCCCACTGCTCGGGTCCGGCCGCTGCTGCTGCTGCTCGGTGGTGGCTCGAGCGGTGAGTGAAAAGGGGATTGATTGGATTGTGGGGATTTATTGTTATTGTCCGTGACGCCACCCACGGTTGTGGTGATAATGGTGACACCACCACTGCTCTGGACGGGGATCCCGGGAGCGGTGACAGGGAGCAGCTTTGTTGTTAGTTCTCCCCTCCGTGGGTAGGGGGTCGGTTGTCCCAGGGCCCGGTGATGGGGTAGGGATGGACGGCAGGCGGGTTACGTGGCCTGGTGAGGTGCAGGGTCGCGGGGGCAGCGCTGTGCCGTACGGCACGGTGGTACTCACTCAGCCCAATGATGAAGACACAGTTCTCGGTAAAACACTCGGCTGGATGGACGGGTCCCACAGACGGCTGCGGTGTTGTTTCTCCCGGCAGGTTGATGGTGACTGCCTTTCCATGCACCTATGTACGGTTGATGATTCCGATGGGTTCCCACCGGTAACCCGCTCCCCAGCTTGGATGTGGGCTGGAGGAGCCCCTTTTTGCCCGCAGGCTCTGGCCCTGAGAAACGGTTGCCTTGGCGGTGGCGGTGTCTCCCTCTGTTGGTTGGACTGTTGCCTTCTGTCGGGACTTGGCTGTTTGGAAACCCAGGAGGTCCCCTTCACTAACGGATTCGGCAAATTCACGGCGACTCCTAGCCTTGCCGGGGTCCGCAAGCCCCTGCCAGATGGTGCTGGCTTCTCTTCGTGTACCGGTCCGGTACCGCCGGGCCACCGCCCGTCCACGGTCCTTACGGTAACTCTGATAGGCCACTCCTGCAGACAGTCACCACCGTCTGCCAACCTTGCTATCCCGCCCAGGCCACACACCCGGACGCTGTCAGTCAGTTGCTCCACTACCACTTTCCTTCCTCTCACTTTTGCCTCCAACACTAAACTGTCTTCTTTTCCCGCCTCCAGGACTGTGAACTCCTCGGTGGGCGGGACCAACCGCCTGGCCCACCCCCTGGTGTGATCATCAGCCCCTGGAGGAAGGCAACAAGGGTTTTTGTCTGACTTCGGTGTGCCTGACCGGGAGTGTGGGGTGTGTTGGTGTTGTGCTCTGTGGCCCCTGGCTTGTCCAGGGTGCCACAAGGGCAGAGCTGGTCGTGTGGTGCTAAAGTGGACTGAGGGGGATGGGTGATGATACAGTAGGTGAGGGTAGAGCTGGTCGTGTGGCACTACAGTAGACTGAGGGGTGATGGGTGAGGATACAGTAGATGAGGGCAGAGCTGGTCGTGTGCCGCTACAGTGGACTGAGGGATTATGGGTGAGGATACAGTAGGTGAGGGCAGAGCTGGTCGTGTGGTGCTACAGTGGACTGAGGGGTGATGGGTGAGGATACAGTAGGTGAGGGCAGAGCTGGTCGTGTGGTGCTACAGTGGACTGAGGGGGATGGGTGAGGATACAGTAGGTGAGGGTAGAGCTGGTCATGTGGTGCTACAGTGGACTGAGGGGTGATGGGTGAGGATACAGTAGGTGAGGGTAGAGCTGGTCGTGTGGTAATACAGTGGACTGAGGGGTGGTGGGTGAGGATACAGTAGGTGAGGGTAGAGCTGGTTGGGCAGCAGTATAGTGGGGTGAGGGGGATGGGTGAGGATATAGTAGGTGAGTGTAGAACTGGTCGTGCGCACTACAGTGGACTGAGGGTTACTGCAGGTTGTAGGCTTGTCGGAAGAGGTGGGTCTTCAGGTTCCTTTTGAAGGTTTTCACAGTAGGCAAGAGTTGGGGTAGAGAGTTCCAGAGTATGGGGGAGGCACGGGAGAAATCTTGGATGCAACTGTGGGAAGAGGTGATGCGAGGGGAGTAGAGAAGGAGATCTTGTGAAGATTGGAGGTTGCGTGCAGGTAAGTACCGTGAGACTAGGTCACAGATGTATGGAGGAGACAGGTTGTGGATGGCTTTGTAGGTCATGGTTAGGGTTCTGAATTGGAGTCGTTAGGCAATGGGAAGCCAGTGAAAAGATTGGCAGAGAGGAGAGGTCGGGGAGTAGCAGGAGACAGGTGGATTAGTCGGGCGGCAGAATTTAGGATAGATTGGAGGGGTGCAAGACTATTTGAAGGGAGGCCACAGATCAGGTGGTTGCAGTAGTCCAGGTGGGAGATAATAAGGGCATGCACTAGTGTTTTTGCAACTTCATGGGAAAAGATTGTACGAATCTGGGAAATATTTTTGAGTTGGAGGCGGCAGGAGGTGGAAAGGGATTGGATGTATGGCTTGACGGACAGAGCGGAGTCAAGGGTTACCCACAGGCAGCGAGCACGCAGGACTGAGGAGAGTCAGCAACCATCGACTTTGATAGATAGGCTTGTTGGAGGGGTGGAGAGAGGAGGAGTTAAGATGATGAATTCAGTTTTGTCCATGTTAAGTTTTAGAAATTGAGCAGAGAAAAAGGGTGAAATAGTGGACAGACACTGTGGGATTTTGGTTAGTAGGGAGGTGACATCAGCGTAGAGATGATATTGGAAGCCGTTGACTCTATGAGCTGTCCCAGGCCGAAGATGAAGATGGAGAACAGCATGGGTCCAAGAACTAAACCTTGGGGGATACCTCCAGATAGGGGGCGAGATGAGAAGGTGGGGTGAGACATTGAATGTCCAGTCTATTAGATATGAAGTCATTCAGGATAGGGCCAAGTCTGTGATGCCCAGATATGAGAGAATCTGTAGTAGAAGGGAATGGACCACTGTGTTGAAGGCAGAGGACAGGTCCGGGAAGAGGACAGAGTAGTGTTGCTTGGCTTTGGTGGTTAGTAGGTCATTGGTGACTTTAGTTTGGGCAGTTTCAGTGGAGTGATGCGGTTGGAAGCCAGATTGTAACCGGTCAAAGAGGAAGGAGAGGGGGAGGACAGTTCAAGGTGGACATGCTGTTCCATTAGTTCTGAGGCATAGGAGAGAAGTGATATGGGGCGATAGTTCGACACAGAGGAAGGGTCAAGGGAGGGCTATTTGAGAATTGGTGTGATGGAGGCATGTTTCAAGCTCCATCCAGGATTCAATCAACAGATCAGTGTTCAATGCATAGTGCCCACCGGACATTTCAAGGGGAAGCTCACCGGACAATTTAAGGGAACGCCCCTTGGACGCTTCAAAGGAACGCCCCCCGGACGCTTTTAGGGTTTGCCCACAGGACGCTACAAGTGAACGCCCCCCTGGACGCCTCAAGTGAACGCCCCCGGACGCTTCAAGGGAACACCCACCGGACGCTTCAAGGGAACACTCACCAGACGCTTCAAGGGAACACCCACCGGATGCTTTAAGGGAACGCCTGCCGGACGCTTCAAGGGAACACCCACCGGACGCTTCAAGGGAACACCCACCAGACGCTTCAAGGGAACACCCACCGGACGCTTCAAGGGAACGCCTGCCGGACGCTTCAAGGGAACGCCCACCGGACGCTTCAAGGGAACGCCCACCGGACGCTTCAAGGGAACACCAACTTGATGCTTCAAGGGAACGCCCCCGGACGCTTCAAGGGAGCGCCCACCGGATGCTTCAAGGGAATGCCCACCGGACGCTTCAAGGGAACGCCCCCCCCCGGACGCTTCAATGGAACGCCCCCCCCGGACGCTTTAAGGGAACGCCCTCCCGGACGGTTCAAGGGAACGCCCACCGGACGCTTCAAGGGAACGCCCACCGGACGCTTCAAGGGAACGCTCCCCCGGACGCTTCAAGGGAACGCCCACCGTTTGCTTCAAAGGAACGCCCACTGGACACTTGGCTGCATCTGCTGATTTGCTACGTCTGCTGATCAGCTGCGTCCACTGATTAGCTGCATCCACTGATTGGCTGCATCTGCTCATTTTGCTACATCTACTTATTGGCTGTTTCTGTTGATCGGAAACATTCTCTGATAAGCTGTGTCCTCTGATCGGCTGAGTCCGCTGATCAGCTACATCCACTGATTTGCTACATCCTCTGAACGGCTATGTCCGCAGATCCATTGATCGGCTGCATCTTCTGATTGGCTACATCCACTGATTGGCTACGTCTGCTGATTGGCTGCATCCGCTAATTTGCGATGTCCTCTGATTCGTACACATGACATTCTCAGACATTCTCAGACTTCTCATACTCTTTAAAGGGGTTGTTCATCTCTGGGGACAAGTTTTGTTTTTATATTTCTATTTAAATACAATTATTTTGGGTGAGAAATCACTTTTTGGTAATAGTTTGGCTTTTACCGGCCCCTTGTTTCGCTGCTCATTCAACTTGGATATGGTCCGTGGTCATAAAGCAGCTGAAAAGAGCTCACACAAGCTCACTGATGAATCCTCAGTTAACTCATCCTACAGCACAGCGGCTATCAGCAACCCCAAGGTAGACAACCCCTTTAAGGTTTACATGGAGCTGAGGAATGCTCATACATTCAGATATTTTCTATACAGACTATATTTTTTTTAGTTGCCCCCTGGAACTGTCTTGAAAAAGTTCTCTCAGTGAAAGTTTGAGCTGAGGCTGTGTTAATTTTAACTAATGAAACAAAAAAAACCTGCATCAAATCTGCACAATGTGAACAAGGCCATGTATTTCACGACTCTACTGCAGAACTACAGCTCCCGGCAGCACTTGCGGCAGCGTCTGACGTCACGTACGTCCGCGCTACCTGGTCCTAACCCTCTCTGCAGCTAGGAGCGCGAAGGAGATGAGTCGGGAGCGCGCGTAAAGCTGAGAGCGACCTCGCGGGTACGCGCCTCACAGCCGCTCGGCTACAGAGACCGTCTCATTGTCTGTGTAATGGCGGGGGGGCCTCGGCGGGCGGAAAATATAGAGAAACCCAAACAAACCAAACAGTGAGCGGACAGCCCGAGTGTGGCGCGGTGAGGGGCCGCCCCGGTCCATTGTCCGGCTCCGTCCTCCGCGCATTGTGCTCTCCTCGCACACTGCCTTCCATCACGTTGTATTGTCGTTACTCCCCCTCCCACCTTCCTCCGTTTTTTTTTTTTCTTCTTGAGGTAAATGTCGGGGGCGCGCAGGTGAGGAGTGCGCGCTCCGGCTCGGTCCCTGCTCGGTGTGTGATGAGCGGCGCTGGCGGCGGGGACTCCCTCCAGTAACCGGCGCCCCCCTCTCCACACCCCGCTCCGAGCGACGCGGCCCCGGCAGGAGCCTCCCCCCACAGAAAGCAGCCGGTGACCGGAGAGGGGGGCGGCGGCGGGAACCGTTATCAGCAGCCGGTGAGATGAGGGGCGGGGGGGGGACGGAGAAATGTGTATAATGTATATGTGTGCACTGTATATAGGATGTATGGGTATAATGTGTGCACTGTATATAGGATGTATGGGTATAATGTGTGCACTGTATATAGGATGTATGGGGATAATGTGTGCACTGTATATAGGATGTATGGGGATAATGTGTGCACTGTATATAGGATGTATGGGTATAATGTGTGCACTGTATATAGGATGTATGGGGATAATGTGTGCACTGTATATAGGATGTATGGGGATAATGTGTGCACTGTATATAGGATGTATGGGGATAATGTGTGCACTGTATATAGGATGTATGGGGATAATGTGTGCACTGTATATAGGATGTATGGGGATAATGTGTGCGCTGTATATAGGATGTATGGGGATAATGTGTGCGCTGTATATAGGATGTATGGGGATAATGTGTGCGCTGTATATAGGATGTATGGGGATAATGTGTGCGCTGTATATAGGATGTATGGGGATAATGTGTGCGCTGTATATAGGATGTATGGGGATAATGTGTGCGCTGTATATAGGATGTATGGGGATAATGTGTGCGCTGTATATAGGATGTATGGGGATAATGTGTGCGCTGTATATAGGATGTATGGGGATAATGTGTGCGCTGTATATAGGATGTATGGGGATAATGTGTGCGCTGTATATAGGATGTATGGGGATAATGTGTGCGCTGTATATAGGATGTATGGGGATAATGTGTGCGCTGTATATAGGATGTATGGGGATAATGTGTGCGCTGTATATAGGATGTATGGGGATAATGTGTGCGCTGTATATAGGATGTATGGGGATAATGTGTGCGCTGTATATAGGATGTATGGGGATAATGTGTGCGCTGTATATAGGATGTATGGGGATAATGTGTGCGCTGTATATAGGATGTATGGGGATAATGTGTGCGCTGTATATAGGATGTATGGGGATAATGTGTGCGCTGTATATAGGATGTATGGGGATAATGTGTGCGCTGTATATAGGATGTATGGGGATAATGTGTGCGCTGTATATAGGATGTATGGGGATAATGTGTGCGCTGTATATAGGATGTATGGGGATAATGTGTGCGCTGTATATAGGATGTATGGGGATAATGTGTGCGCTGTATATAGGATGTATGGGGATAATGTGTGCGCTGTATATAGGATGTATGGGGATAATGTGTGCGCTGTATATAGGATGTATGGGGATAATGTGTGCGCTGTATATAGGATGTATGGGGATAATGTGTGCGCTGTATATAGGATGTATGGGGATAATGTGTGCGCTGTATATAGGATGTATGGGGATAATGTGTGCGCTGTATATAGGATGTATGGGGATAATGTGTGCGCTGTATATAGGATGTATGGGGATAATGTGTGCGCTGTATATAGGATGTATGGGGATAATGTGTGCGCTGTATATAGGATGTATGGGGATAATGTGTGCGCTGTATATAGGATGTATGGGGATAATGTGTGCGCTGTATATAGGATGTATGGGGATAATGTGTGCGCTGTATATAGGATGTATGGGGATAATGTGTGCGCTGTATATAGGATGTATGGGGATAATGTGTGCGCTGTATATAGGATGTATGGGGATAATGTGTGCGCTGTATATAGGATGTATGGGGATAATGTGTGCGCTGTATATAGGATGTATGGGGATAATGTGTGCGCTGTATATAGGATGTATGGGGATAATGTGTGCGCTGTATATAGGATGTATGGGGATAATGTGTGCGCTGTATATAGGATGTATGGGGATAATGTGTGCGCTGTATATAGGATGTATGGGGATAATGTGTGCGCTGTATATAGGATGTATGGGGATAATGTGTGCGCTGTATATAGGATGTATGGGGATAATGTGTGCGCTGTATATAGGATGTATGGGGATAATGTGTGCGCTGTATATAGGATGTATGGGGATAATGTGTGCGCTGTATATAGGATGTATGGGGATAATGTGTGCGCTGTATATAGGATGTATGGGGATAATGTGTGCGCTGTATATAGGATGTATGGGGATAATGTGTGCGCTGTATATAGGATGTATGGGGATAATGTGTGCGCTGTATATAGGATGTATGGGGATAATGTGTGCGCTGTATATAGGATGTATGGGGATAATGTGTGCGCTGTATATAGGATGTATGGGGATAATGTGTGCGCTGTATATAGGATGTATGGGGATAATGTGTGCGCTGTATATAGGATGTATGGGGATAATGTGTGCGCTGTATATAGGATGTATGGGGATAATGTGTGCGCTGTATATAGGATGTATGGGGATAATGTGTGCGCTGTATATAGGATGTATGGGGATAATGTGTGCGCTGTATATAGGATGTATGGGGATAATGTGTGCGCTGTATATAGGATGTATGGGGATAATGTGTGCGCTGTATATAGGATGTATGGGGATAATGTGTGCGCTGTATATAGGATGTATGGGGATAATGTGTGCGCTGTATATAGGATGTATGGGGATAATGTGTGCGCTGTATATAGGATGTATGGGGATAATGTGTGCGCTGTATATAGGATGTATGGGGATAATGTGTGCGCTGTATATAGGATGTATGGGGATAATGTGTGCGCTGTATATAGGATGTATGGGGATAATGTGTGCGCTGTATATAGGATGTATGGGGATAATGTGTGCGCTGTATATAGGATGTATGGGGATAATGTGTGCGCTGTATATAGGATGTATGGGGATAATGTGTGCGCTGTATATAGGATGTATGGGGATAATGTGTGCGCTGTATATAGGATGTATGGGGATAATGTGTGCGCTGTATATAGGATGTATGGGGATAATGTGTGCGCTGTATATAGGATGTATGGGGATAATGTGTGCGCTGTATATAGGATGTATGGGGATAATGTGTGCGCTGTATATAGGATGTATGGGGATAATGTGTGCGCTGTATATAGGATGTATGGGGATAATGTGTGCGCTGTATATAGGATGTATGGGGATAATGTGTGCGCTGTATATAGGATGTATGGGGATAATGTGTGCGCTGTATATAGGATGTATGGGGATAATGTGTGCGCTGTATATAGGATGTATGGGGATAATGTGTGCGCTGTATATAGGATGTATGGGGATAATGTGTGCGCTGTATATAGGATGTATGGGGATAATGTGTGCGCTGTATATAGGATGTATGGGGATAATGTGTGCGCTGTATATAGGATGTATGGGGATAATGTGTGCGCTGTATATAGGATGTATGGGGATAATGTGTGCGCTGTATATAGGATGTATGGGGATAATGTGTGCGCTGTATATAGGATGTATGGGGATAATGTGTGCGCTGTATATAGGATGTATGGGGATAATGTGTGCGCTGTATATAGGATGTATGGGGATAATGTGTGCGCTGTATATAGGATGTATGGGGATAATGTGTGCGCTGTATATAGGATGTATGGGGATAATGTGTGCGCTGTATATAGGATGTATGGGGATAATGTGTGCGCTGTATATAGGATGTATGGGGATAATGTGTGCGCTGTATATAGGATGTATGGGGATAATGTGTGCGCTGTATATAGGATGTATGGGGATAATGTGTGCGCTGTATATAGGATGTATGGGGATAATGTGTGCGCTGTATATAGGATGTATGGGGATAATGTGTGCGCTGTATATAGGATGTATGGGGATAATGTGTGCGCTGTATATAGGATGTATGGGGATAATGTGTGCGCTGTATATAGGATGTATGGGGATAATGTGTGCGCTGTATATAGGATGTATGGGGATAATGTGTGCGCTGTATATAGGATGTATGGGGATAATGTGTGCGCTGTATATAGGATGTATGGGGATAATGTGTGCGCTGTATATAGGATGTATGGGGATAATGTGTGCGCTGTATATAGGATGTATGGGGATAATGTGTGCGCTGTATATAGGATGTATGGGGATAATGTGTGCGCTGTATATAGGATGTATGGGGATAATGTGTGCGCTGTATATAGGATGTATGGGGATAATGTGTGCGCTGTATATAGGATGTATGGGGATAATGTGTGCGCTGTATATAGGATGTATGGGGATAATGTGTGCGCTGTATATAGGATGTATGGGGATAATGTGTGCGCTGTATATAGGATGTATGGGGATAATGTGTGCGCTGTATATAGGATGTATGGGGATAATGTGTGCGCTGTATATAGGATGTATGGGGATAATGTGTGCGCTGTATATAGGATGTATGGGGATAATGTGTGCGCTGTATATAGGATGTATGGGGATAATGTGTGCGCTGTATATAGGATGTATGGGGATAATGTGTGCGCTGTATATAGGATGTATGGGGATAATGTGTGCGCTGTATATAGGATGTATGGGGATAATGTGTGCGCTGTATATAGGATGTATGGGGATAATGTGTGCGCTGTATATAGGATGTATGGGGATAATGTGTGCGCTGTATATAGGATGTATGGGGATAATGTGTGCGCTGTATATAGGATGTATGGGGATAATGTGTGCGCTGTATATAGGATGTATGGGGATAATGTGTGCGCTGTATATAGGATGTATGGGGATAATGTGTGCGCTGTATATAGGATGTATGGGGATAATGTGTGCGCTGTATATAGGATGTATGGGGATAATGTGTGCGCTGTATATAGGATGTATGGGGATAATGTGTGCGCTGTATATAGGATGTATGGGGATAATGTGTGCGCTGTATATAGGATGTATGGGGATAATGTGTGCGCTGTATATAGGATGTATGGGGATAATGTGTGCGCTGTATATAGGATGTATGGGGATAATGTGTGCGCTGTATATAGGATGTATGGGGATAATGTGTGCGCTGTATATAGGATGTATGGGGATAATGTGTGCGCTGTATATAGGATGTATGGGGATAATGTGTGCGCTGTATATAGGATGTATGGGGATAATGTGTGCGCTGTATATAGGATGTATGGGGATAATGTGTGCGCTGTATATAGGATGTATGGGGATAATGTGTGCGCTGTATATAGGATGTATGGGGATAATGTGTGCGCTGTATATAGGATGTATGGGGATAATGTGTGCGCTGTATATAGGATGTATGGGGATAATGTGTGCGCTGTATATAGGATGTATGGGGATAATGTGTGCGCTGTATATAGGATGTATGGGGATAATGTGTGCGCTGTATATAGGATGTATGGGGATAATGTGTGCGCTGTATATAGGATGTATGGGGATAATGTGTGCGCTGTATATAGGATGTATGGGGATAATGTGTGCGCTGTATATAGGATGTATGGGGATAATGTGTGCGCTGTATATAGGATGTATGGGGATAATGTGTGCGCTGTATATAGGATGTATGGGGATAATGTGTGCGCTGTATATAGGATGTATGGGGATAATGTGTGCGCTGTATATAGGATGTATGGGGATAATGTGTGCGCTGTATATAGGATGTATGGGGATAATGTGTGCGCTGTATATAGGATGTATGGGGATAATGTGTGCGCTGTATATAGGATGTATGGGGATAATGTGTGCGCTGTATATAGGATGTATGGGGATAATGTGTGCGCTGTATATAGGATGTATGGGGATAATGTGTGCGCTGTATATAGGATGTATGGGGATAATGTGTGCGCTGTATATAGGATGTATGGGGATAATGTGTGCGCTGTATATAGGATGTATGGGGATAATGTGTGCGCTGTATATAGGATGTATGGGGATAATGTGTGCGCTGTATATAGGATGTATGGGGATAATGTGTGCGCTGTATATAGGATGTATGGGGATAATGTGTGCGCTGTATATAGGATGTATGGGGATAATGTGTGCGCTGTATATAGGATGTATGGGGATAATGTGTGCGCTGTATATAGGATGTATGGGGATAATGTGTGCGCTGTATATAGGATGTATGGGGATAATGTGTGCGCTGTATATAGGATGTATGGGGATAATGTGTGCGCTGTATATAGGATGTATGGGGATAATGTGTGCGCTGTATATAGGATGTATGGGGATAATGTGTGCGCTGTATATAGGATGTATGGGGATAATGTGTGCGCTGTATATAGGATGTATGGGGATAATGTGTGCGCTGTATATAGGATGTATGGGGATAATGTGTGCGCTGTATATAGGATGTATGGGGATAATGTGTGCGCTGTATATAGGATGTATGGGGATAATGTGTGCGCTGTATATAGGATGTATGGGGATAATGTGTGCGCTGTATATAGGATGTATGGGGATAATGTGTGCGCTGTATATAGGATGTATGGGGATAATGTGTGCGCTGTATATAGGATGTATGGGGATAATGTGTGCGCTGTATATAGGATGTATGGGGATAATGTGTGCGCTGTATATAGGATGTATGGGGATAATGTGTGCGCTGTATATAGGATGTATGGGGATAATGTGTGCGCTGTATATAGGATGTATGGGGATAATGTGTGCGCTGTATATAGGATGTATGGGGATAATGTGTGCGCTGTATATAGGATGTATGGGGATAATGTGTGCGCTGTATATAGGATGTATGGGGATAATGTGTGCGCTGTATATAGGATGTATGGGGATAATGTGTGCGCTGTATATAGGATGTATGGGGATAATGTGTGCGCTGTATATAGGATGTATGGGGATAATGTGTGCGCTGTATATAGGATGTATGGGGATAATGTGTGCGCTGTATATAGGATGTATGGGGATAATGTGTGCGCTGTATATAGGATGTATGGGGATAATGTGTGCGCTGTATATAGGATGTATGGGGATAATGTGTGCGCTGTATATAGGATGTATGGGGATAATGTGTGCGCTGTATATAGGATGTATGGGGATAATGTGTGCGCTGTATATAGGATGTATGGGGATAATGTGTGCGCTGTATATAGGATGTATGGGGATAATGTGTGCGCTGTATATAGGATGTATGGGGATAATGTGTGCGCTGTATATAGGATGTATGGGGATAATGTGTGCGCTGTATATAGGATGTATGGGGATAATGTGTGCGCTGTATATAGGATGTATGGGGATAATGTGTGCGCTGTATATAGGATGTATGGGGATAATGTGTGCGCTGTATATAGGATGTATGGGGATAATGTGTGCGCTGTATATAGGATGTATGGGGATAATGTGTGCGCTGTATATAGGATGTATGGGGATAATGTGTGCGCTGTATATAGGATGTATGGGGATAATGTGTGCGCTGTATATAGGATGTATGGGGATAATGTGTGCGCTGTATATAGGATGTATGGGGATAATGTGTGCGCTGTATATAGGATGTATGGGGATAATGTGTGCGCTGTATATAGGATGTATGGGGATAATGTGTGCGCTGTATATAGGATGTATGGGGATAATGTGTGCGCTGTATATAGGATGTATGGGGATAATGTGTGCGCTGTATATAGGATGTATGGGGATAATGTGTGCGCTGTATATAGGATGTATGGGGATAATGTGTGCGCTGTATATAGGATGTATGGGGATAATGTGTGCGCTGTATATAGGATGTATGGGGATAATGTGTGCGCTGTATATAGGATGTATGGGGATAATGTGTGCGCTGTATATAGGATGTATGGGGATAATACATGTAATGTGCATGGAGTATATGTGTATAATATGTATATGTGTGCACTGTATATAGGATGTATGAGTATATGTGATGTGTGTATACATGTGTATGTACTGTGTATAATATGTATATGTGTGCTGTATATAGGATGTATGGGTATAATATGTATATGTGCGCTGTATATAGGATGTATGGGTATAATATATGTAATGTGCATGGAGTATATGTGTGCTGTGTATATTATGTATATGGGTGCACTGGATATAGGATGTATGTGTATGTAATGTGTATAATGTGTGTGTGTGTATACATCTGTATGTACTGTGTATATAATGTATATGTGCACTGTATATAGGATGTATGGGTATAATATATGTAATGTGCATGGAGTATATGTGTGCTGTGTATATAATGTATGTGTACTGTATATAGGATGTATGTGTATATGTAATGTGTATAATGTGTGTGTGATGTGTATACATGTGTATGTACTGTGTATAATATATATATATATATATATATATATATATATATATTAATATAATATAATATAATATAATGTGTGTGTGTGTGGGATATGTGTGTATTGTATGAAGTATATATGTGTGTAATGTGTAAATTATATTTTATATATGTACTCCATTCATGTGTGATACATGTATACTAGGGGTGTGTATATGTATGTGTGTGTGTATGTGTGTGTATGTATGTATATGTGTGTATATATATAATATATATTTTATATATATATTATTAATCTTTAACCTTTTGTATGGGGTATAACTGAGTACTGTATGTGTATATCTGTGTACTGTATCTGGGGTATATAGGTCTGTAATGTGTACACTGTATATATTATATATGTAATGTGTATACTGTATGGGGGTATATATGGACTGTGATATATAATGATGTATATAGGTCTGAAATGCTATATGCGTGTGCAATGTATATGCACCCATGTGTGTGTGTAATGTGCATACCTGTGCCCTATTTGTTATATAGGTGTGTGTAATGTAAGTTTATATGTGCGTGCAATATGTATATATCAGATATGTATTATATGTATATTGAATACATGAATTGTGTAGGAGAATATTGTATATACTTGTGTGTAATGTGTATACCTGCCTGTGTGATATAATAAATATATATATATATAATATGTGTGTGTGTGTGTGTGTGTGTGTGTATATATATATATATATATATATATATATATATATATATATATATGTGTGTATATATATATCTGTGTTATATAATATATATATATATATGTGTGTGCGTGTAGGTTTATGTAACTTGTGTATTGTGTATATACCTGTCTGTTACATATATACTGTGTGTAATATACATTCCTGTGTCTTATTAGTGTGATGTATATACCTTTCTTAGACCCATGTGTATTTTATAACTGAAGGTTGATGGCTATACTATACAGTACAGGGTATGTGGGTGATATCATTGTAGAAACAGTTCAAAAAGTATACACTGATGATTGATCTATATGTAATTGTGTACACGTGGTGTGCCGCAGCTGTACTGATCGTACAGATGTGACATTGGGCAGACGTGGGGATGTGGTGATGGCCACCAGTGGACCCCAGTGTATAAACTGATCGTATGACGGATTGTTATTGTTTTGATTGTCTCATAAATAACCTGTAGCAGTGAATGTTTATATCACTGCTTATATATTATTATATACATTGAATTATCATAATTTTTATTTATATATATATATATATATATGTATATATATATATATATTATATTATTATTTTTTTTTTAGTATTATTAATTGATACTTATGCCCTCCACATTTGTGTCCACGTTTTATAGATTCTGCGTGTCTACTAGGATACATGTGAATACATTGATCCATTTGTATCTTGCTTCTTGGGACATGATTCCAGCAATGGGCAACACACATGGCCATGGAGGCAGATACTGAAGTCTACGCATAGTTTTGTTTTACTTGTCTTGCATTGATGTGCTGTAACATCCATGTGACCGCTGCAGCCAATCACCGTCCTCAGCAGTCATTCTCGCATGCTTGGCATCAGAGGTCATGTTGACGTGCACCTCACCATCACCATAACACTGGTCCAGACCCTCAATGGGGCGGAGGATTTTGCAGTTTAGTTGATTATTTTTGTGTGATCAGTCACATTCCATATACTTTTTGGACGTTCCTTCCGATCCTTTTCAGATGCCGGCCGGGGGTCTCTGTATTAATAGAGAAGTCTTCATATTAATACATATAGGCACACTGCCAATCTTAGAAGTCGGTGCATCGATCCCCTGTAAACACAGACATATAATGTGATTCCCCTGGGTTGTCCATACTGGTATCACATCCACTACAGACGATGACTTATGAAAGTTTTCATCCCTTTACGCCTCGTCCTCTTGATATCTTCTTATTACATGACCCCTTATTTTTACGGGTACAACACCAGCACCTCAAGTGTTAAGATCCCCCTGTCGGAGGTGCCCGCTGTCGAGTGCCCCGTCAGTCCTGCTCCCTGTTCTGCAGACACAGGGCAGCTTGGTCGGAGCGGCTTTGTTCGTTTGCTCCGCCGGCCGTGTCTTTACTGCATCCACCTTTTTTAGCGGAGTGCCTCAGCCCTGTAATGAATAAGTTATGCCATTTGCATTGATTGAGGTTGCCGGGTCCACGGTGTGATTAAATGTCATTGGAGTTTAGATGATAACTGGTTTCCGCCGTCTGCCTTTCTAATTCGCTTTGTGAGCTGTTCTCTCGGTGCAGATAAAAGTGTTTGCTTGTGTGCCAGCTGACAAGCCCGGACCGCCACTGCCACCGCCGCTCTCAGCTGGAACAAGTTTTTTTATTTTTCCCCATATATTATCGTGACTATTCCTCTTTTCTCTCCCCCCCCCCCCCCCCCCCAGTTCTTGTCTGGTTTGTGTACCTGATACAGGAGACAATAATGATTACTGTGCTCCCGTGCTGTGCCAGCTGCTGTGCCTCCCCCACCTGGCAAACTTTGCTCTGGTTGGTAATTTCCTCGTGGCATTCTCTTGGGAAACATCCTGCTTTTAGTTTTAATGAACACGTGTGCATTGTATCCGTAGCTCACAGGAATTTTTTATTCCCCCCCCCCCCCCCTTCCCCGTCTCCTAAGAGATTTGATATATTTTAAAGGAGCACTGACCCCTATAAGCTGATCTATAGATGCCCATTCACTGCACGCAGGGCAGTTTGCCCTTTGCTTTGTGTTTTGAGAGTTGTCTGGGATAGGTCAAAATTGGGGCAAAGGCAGGTAAGTGTGTAAAATTATTACCGTGCTGCTGTAGCGCTCTCTAAGGCTATGTGCCCACGGGAGATTAAACATGCGGATTTATCTGCGGAAAATCCGCAGATTTTCTGGATTTTCCAGATTAATCCACAGGTTTCAGCAAGTACAGACACTCCCCATGTTATCCTATGGTACATGGGGAATGCTGTGTCCATGCTGCGGATACATGCGGCTGCAGAACATGCTGCGGATGTCCCGCAGCTGCACGTAATTGCATGTCAATTCTTTCTGCAGAATTACCTGCGGAAACCCCGGACCTCCACTATGGAGATAGAGGTCGGGACTTCCGCAGGTAAATCGCATGAACATCCACAGGTATACCGCAACAATTCCGCTGGAATCCCACAGCTATGTATAGCTGCGGATTCCGGGAAGGTGCTGCGGGAAACCTGCGGCCGTACTTGCGGATATATCCGCAGGTACAAACTCCCGTGGGCACATAGCATAGTCTTTTGCAGGGCTGCAGCGGTGACATTACAATTGACAACACATGAGCACTGAAGCCAATCACTCAACATGAGGCCAGATTCACACATCCAGAGTATGGACAGTCTGCAAGTGTCCTACCCGAACTTGACATACCCGCATCCGGTCCGTGCATCACATGGGTGAATGCCTCCTTACTACTGATTTCAGTGATTAGCTGCAGTGGGCACAGTGTGTGTGTGTGTATATATATATATATATATATTACATTATAGAATATATATATTTATATATAATATACATTATATATACATTATATAATATATATATATATATATAATATATATATATATATATTAGTGCCTACAAGTAGTATTCAACCCCCTGCAGATTTAGCAGGTTTACACATTCGGAATTAACTTGGCATTGTGACATTTGGACTGTAGATCAGCCTGGAAGTGTGAAATGCTCTGCAGCAAAAAAGAATGTTATTTCTTTTTTTTTTTTTTTTTTTTTTAAATTGTGAAAAGTTTATTCAGAGGGTGGTCATTTATTATTCAACCCCTCAAACCACCAGAATTCTGTTTGGTTCCCCTAAAGTATTAAGAAGTATTTCAGGCACAAAGAACAATGAGCTTCACATGTTTGGATTAATTATCTCTTTTTCCAGCCTTTTCTGACTAATTAAGACCCTCCCCAAACTTGTGAAAAGCACTCATACTTGGTCAACATGGGAAACACAAAGGAGCATTCCAAGGCCATCAGAGACAAGATCGTGGAGGGTCACAAGGCTGGCAAGGGGTACAAAACCCTTTCCAAGGAGTTGGGCCTACCTGTCTCCACTGTTGGGAGCATCATCCGGAAGTGGAAGGCTTATGGAACTACTGTTAGCCTTCCACGGCCTGGACAGCCTTTGAAAGTTTCCACCCGTGCCGAGGCCAGGCTTGTCCGAAGAGTCAAGGCTAACCCAAGGACAACAAGGAAGGAGCTCCGGGAAGATCTCATGGCAGTGGGGACATTGGTTTCAGTCAATACCATAAGTAACGTACTCCACCGCAATGGTCTCCGTTCCAGACGAGCCCGTAAGGTACCTTTTACTTTCAAAGCGTCATGTCAAGGCTCGTCTACAGTTTGCTCATGATCACTTGGAGGACTCTGAGACAGACTGGTTCAAGGTTCTCTGGTCTGATGAGACCAAGATCGAGAACTTTGGTGCCAACCACACACGTGACGTTTGGAGACTGGATGGCACTGCATACGACCCCAAGAATACCATCCCTACAGTCAAGCATGGTGGTGGCAGCATCATGCTGTGGGGCTGTTTCTCAGCCAAAGGGCCTGGCCATCTGGTCCGCATCCATGGGAAGATGGATAGCACGGCCTACCTGGAGATTTTGGCCAAGAAGCTCCGCTCCTCCATCAAGGATCTTAAGATGGGTCGTCATTTCATCTTCCAACAAGACAACGAGCCAAAGCACACAGCCAAGAAAACCAAGGCCTGGTTCAAGAGGGAAAAAATCAAGGTGTTGCAGTGGCCTAGTCAGTCTCCTGACCTTAACCCAATTGAAAACTTGTGGAAGGAGCTCAAGATTAAAGTCCACATGAGACACCCAAAGAACCTAGATAACTTGGAGAAGATCTGCATGGAGGAGTGGGCCAAGATAACTCCAGAGACCTGTGCCGGCCTGATCAGGTCTTATAAAAGACGATTATTAGCTGTAATTGCAAACAAGGGTTATTCCACAAAATATTAAACCTAGGGGTTGAATAATAATTGACCCACACTTTTATGTTGAAAATGTATTAAAATTTAACTGAGCAACATAACTTGTTGGTTTGTAAGATTTATGCATCTGTTAATAAATCCTGCTCTTGTTTGAAGTTTGCAGACTCTAACTTATTTGCATCTTATCAAACCTGCTAAATCTGCAGGGGGTTGAATACTACTTGTAGGCACTAATATACATATATATATATATATATAATATATATGTGTGTATATATGTGTGTACATAATATAGTATATGTGTGTGTGTGTGTGTGTGTGTGTGTGTGTGTGTGTGTGTGAATGAAATATATATATATATATATAATATATATATATAATATACATACACACCATTGCCTGCCTTTTGCTACTATGTTTAGTGATCTGGAACAGGTTCCTTTATCCACTTTTTATACCTTTTTTTTTCTACATTTGTCACCATTGTGATGTTGAATAGGAGACAATTTGGTTAACATCTTACTGACCGGTTCCCCTTTAAAGGCCATAGACACCTTTTGCACTTAAATTCTTCTTTTCTTATTAATTTACTTCCTAAATGCAAAGTGAAGCAACTCTCTAAATAGTTTTCATTAAGGCTATGTGCACACACAGCGTTTTTGGACTAAAAAAAAGCCCAAAAACGCATCAGTAAAAAACGCATGCATTTTTACTGCGTTTGGCTATATGCGCATGTTGTGTATTTGCATGCAGTTACGCTGCGATCTGCACCGCAGCGTAACTGCATGCGTCCTGCGTCCCCAGCATAATCTATGAAGATTATGCAGGGGCCGTGCGCACGTGGCGTATTAGAGTGCAGCGCTTCAGCTGCTGCCCGAAGCGCGCGTTCTAAGACGTGACATGTCACTTCTTTCATGCGCTCTGCATGCAGCTCCTGCTCTGTCTATGGGAGGGGCTGTACTCAAAAAAGCAGATTTCATGCGCTTTTTTTTTCTCATTACGGACTCTTTCTGCAGCGGTTTGAAGTGCACGTGTGCTGTTCAAACCGCTGCAGAAATTTCTGCAGGGACAGAACGCTACGTACGCACATAGCCTTTCGGTGCGTTTTTGGATGCGTTTTGCAGTGTTGTTGATCACTGAGTTTTGCTACGTTTTTCCAATGCAATGCATGGGTGTAAAACGCAGGAAAGAATTGACACGTCCATTTTTTTTTTTTTTTTTTTTTTATATCTCAAAAACGCAGCTAAAAAAAAAGTTGTGTGCGGACAGCAAAAATGAAAACTCATAGACTTTGCTGGGGAAGTAAAGTCATACTGTTTTGAGCCCAAAAATGCACCCGAAAAACGCTCAGTGCGCGCACAGCCTTAAACTCTTCTATCTCGTTATTTTTCTCACCAAATGCTATTTGCAAAAATGATTACACATGTGTCCGCTCTCCAGCTTTGGACCTCAGCTCTTTCTTTCTTTAAAGGGAACCTGTCAGCAGAAATTTCGCCCAAAACCTAAAAGATTCCCCCTCTGCAGCTCCTGGGCTGCATTCTAGCAAGGTCCCTGTTATTATTGTGCCCCATGTGAGACCAAAATAAAGACTTTATAAAGTGGTACCTTTTTGTATTCAGATACTGTAACTGTGACAAGGGGGCGGGCTTTCTGGCGTCCGTTATTCTGCCTCCTGGTTTTGTATGCCGTCCCCCATCGCTCCTTTCCATAGCTGATGCACCGCCCACTGCTCCAGCTATCCCCGCGCATGCCCAGTGCCAGTCTCACGGGACTGAGCAGTGTGACCGCTGGTGACGTGTGCGCAGGCAAGTGATTATGGGCGGGGCTGTGATTATCAGCAAGTACCCGCCCATAATCTCGTGAGCGCGCAAACCTCACCAGCGGTCACACTGTGCTCAGGGTACATGCTAGACTGTATGGGCTGCTTCAAGGGATGACGTCCCTTTTGTCACGTGATAGGGGCGTGTTCAAAATACTATCACGTGACAAAAGGGACGTCATCCCTGGAAGCAGCCCATACAGTCTAGCATCTACACTGAGCACAGTGTGACCGCTGGTGAGGTTTGCGCGCTCACGAGATTATGGGCAGGTACTTGCTGATAATCACAGCCCCGCCCATAATCACTTGCCTGCGCACACGTCACCAGCGGTCACACTGCTCAGTCCCTTGAGACTGGCACTGGGCATGCGCGGGGATAGCTGGAGCAGTGGGTGGTGCATCAGCTATGGAAAGGAGCGATGGGGGACGGCATACAGGACCAGGAGGCAGAATAACGGACGGCAGAAAGCCCGCCCCCTTGTCACATTTACAGTATCTGAATACAAAAAGGTAGCACTTTATAAAGTCTTTATTTTGGTCTCACATGGGGCACAATAATAACGGGGACCTTGCTAGAATGCAGCCCAGGAGCTGCAGAGGGGGAATCTTTTAGGTTTTGGGCAAAATTTCTGCTGACCGGTTCCCTTTTAAGCCTCATTCAGATATCTGTTTTTCCCTATTAAAATTTGTACCCATCGTAGTCTATGGTGGTCATCACGTCTATGGGTTTATTTTTTTTTTTCTGCTGACCCAGTGGGCCGAAATACTTTAACCATGTCTGCTTTTGCTCTGAGTTATCAAATTCGCCAATGCCAGTTTATGGGTCAATGGAAAAAAAATGGAGCAGAGCTCTGATGCCACCGTCGTTGCATCAAACTTTTCTTGACTTTCATGTTTGTTTGATAGGTAAAATAAAGGTGAAACTGATGGTAAATACTGATGAAAATCTGATCCAAAACACTATTGGAAATCAGTCCTTTTCCTTTTTTATATATGCCTAAGAGAAAAATTGTTGATGTCTGTCGGAGGTATAGATAGATTTCCACAGCATGGAGAGGGGTTAAAGGGAACCTGTCACCTGGTTTTTCCCTTGTGAGACGCGTCCACCACCAGTGAGTCCTTCTATACATTAGTCTAGAATACTGTATATAAGAGCCCAGGCCACTGTGTAGAACGTAAACCACACTTTTATAATACTCGCCTAAGGGGGCGGTACAGTCCGATGGGTGTCACTGCTCTCCGCTCCGGCACCTCATCTGTGCGGCGATCTCTGTCCTCCTTCTGAGACCCGTGTGCGTAACGTGGCATTACGGTCCTGCGCAGGTGCACTCTTATCTGTCCTGCTCAAGGCAGATCAAAGTATTGTAGTGCGCATGCGCGAGCGGTCTGTAACTCTCCTCACGCCTGCGCATTATTGTACTTCAATCTGCCCTCCGCAGGGCAGATCAAAGTGCGACTGCACAGGACCGTAATGCTGGCCTGGGCTGGGTAGAAGGAGGACCGAGATCACCGCAAAGAGGAGGCACCGGACCGGAGAGCAGCGACGCCCATTGAACCGAACCGCCATCCCTAGGTGAGTATTTTAAAAGTGTGTTTTCCGTTCTACATAGCTGCCTGGGCTCTTATATACAGTATTCTAGAATGGTGTATATAAGATCTTACTGGTGGTGGCCTCAGCTTATAGTCGCCAAATCTGGTGACTGGTTCCCTTCAAGTGTCTCTGGAAGTCTCTCAGGGAAGATAGAGCAACTGCTTGTGTATGGTGTAACAGAGACCTTACATCCAGCCTGTATTACTGGGAGGGACACTCCTGCCAAAGAAACCTGATCAGGCTGCACACTGCATATAGGGGTTCTGAAAATGAATGAGGGAATGAACTTGTATGGCATATCCAAAGCGTCTCTGTGGACCCCTATGATCTGTCACCCGGCTGTGTTTAGGTTTCATGCAGCGCCATCATGCGGGGGAAATAAGTATTGCACAGGGCGTATTGTATAATAGACAGGATCGGTCCTGTAGAGCAACAGATGAGGGGGAAACCAGCTAAATTGTCATTTTCATAAAGGGTTTATTGAAATGGGATTTCAATACCGAAAACCCCTCTATAAAAATGCACTCCCTTTTATCCTGGCTGAGCAGGTGGTGATGGAGCACCTATTGTAGAGGACACTTCTATAGGCCTCGTCCATAGTGCACCGTGTGCAGAAACAAGCCCTCTCCGAGATCAGCTGTCCGGGGTGCAAAGTTTAGCACATTGCACGGTGTGATCGGCCATGTGCTCCTTTCTGGGAGCCCTATTTTTATCTGCCCCGGTGTATTGTCACCTTCTGTATAATATCAATGGCCCATAGAAACACCGTACCGTCCGAAAACTGTGAATGGCTGGAGTGGCACTTACTGCTGATGAGACCCTGTGAGTGGCACGCCCGGCGCTACATTGTGCGAGCGTGCACGGGAAATGCGGCTTCTGGTTTTCTATATCGTTTCCTGACAATATGCGTGCTCTCACGATTGTTTTATCTCTTCCTATTTGCATGAGCCATAACCTGTGGCTGAACTACATTTTTTTTTTTTCCCCCTCTCTTTGGGTCTAGAGGGCATCAGATGAGCTCATGCAGAATGAGAGAGAACTGGTCTGACTAGTATGTGAGCCTCATTGCTTCCTGCGGGCTCGCTGGCCGGATAGCTGTGCTCTGCCTTCCGTGCTGAAGTCCTCTCTCCTGCTGTAAAGACCTGTGCCATCTGCCTAGGAGAGGGCTCGCATGGCTGTAGACTGCCCCTCGAAGGGTAAACCCATCCTATCTGCAGCCAGTTTCCGCTGTCGTTTGGGGCTTCCACCTGAGGCGAAGTATTGGCGCTTTTCTGTCTGCTTTTTTATTAGTTGATTGATGAGTTTTGTTATAGTCTGGTTTCTATTGTACGATCTGCATCTTGTGCTAGTCCCAGCTCCTTTTGACACTACATTTCCCAGCATGCCCTGACAGCTGTTTGAGTGTCGGAGCAGCTGCACTGCCGCATTTCCCCGCATGTCCTGACAGCTGCATACTTGCAGGGCGTTGTGGTCAGTCGCTGGCAGAGGCCACTTGTTACAGACCACCGTCCTGTGATGCACCGTGAGCCCCAGACCTTTTAAAAAGACGTTCAGCGATTCATAAAAATGGATCTGTGGTTGAATGAGCGGCGGTATCTTCAGTATCTGATGTTGTATTATTCTTATCACTGTTGGTTTTGGAACAGGATGGCATTATTTTTGGGAAGCTGCCCGCTAAGTCCAGCGTTAACTCCTTCACTTAGCCCCATGCTGTATGCGTGTACCAGCCGATTGGGTGTCGCTTCACTCGGTTGATGTCATTCTGGCTTCTGTGACTACATCAAGGATTTAGGGGAAACGTTTCATACGTAAATGCATTGCATGCATGACCGGAAATAATAATTAATAATAATAATAATAATAATGATGATAATAATAAATAATTAAAAAATATTATTTAATAAATAATATAATAATTATAATAATTAATTATAATTATTATTTAATAAATGTTTTATATAGAATATTTTTTAGCATTAAATTTTATTAATAATATAAATATTAATATACATATTTTATATATAAATATATGTGTGTGTGTGTGTGTATATATATATATATATATATATATATATATATATATATATATATATATATATATATATATATATTTAGTAAATATTATTTATAGATATTATTTATTAATTAATAAATAATAAAAATATTTTATATATTTTTTTTAAAAAAAAAAAAAAAAATTCATTAAACATTTTATATCATTTACTCCTGCAGCCTCTATAGATCACAGTACACAGCAGAGTTTGTCTATAAGCTCAATCTGACCCTCTAAGCTAATTTATAACCATAGCTAAGGGGTTGTCTTATAAAAGCAGCCCCTGTCCAAGTGCTAATTGAAGAAGGTCCCTTGCTCGGGACCCTCGTCTGTGCCAGAATGGCCTGTTGACAATAGCCTGTCGTTCTTGGTCTGATGCCTTTACTGTATTTCTGTGAAGGCCATTCATCGCTATGTAATAATACATTTTGCATCCTACCTTGACAGTTTAGTCCATTTTTCAGAGCTAAGTGATCATATCTTGCTTAAAGGGGATTTGTCTGAAATATATAATATTTTATTATATTATTTTATATTATTATAATAATAATAATAATTTATTTTGTTATATTTTATTATAATATATAATAATCTAAATATAAAAGATATCTAAAATACAATTTAATGTATTATTAATAATAATAATAATAATAATATATAAAATATTTTTTATTGTATTATATTATATATAAAATAATACAATTATATTTTATTGCATTATATTGTATTTTATATTTTATTATATTTATAATATAAAATAAATATAATAAAAATATATAACATATAATACAATATATTTATCTTATTATTTTATATTTTATTTATTTTTATTTGCTATGTAATGTAAGAGCATGAAGATGTATGGGTTGAGAACCTGATTCCAGTCATGTCACTTACTGGGCCGTGTGTCGCTGTTTCTGTAAATCCGTGTTTTATCAGAAGGAGATTCTCACTACAGGACTAGGTATCTCATGCCTCCTCGTCCTCCTTCTGTGTATGCTCGCCTCCACCACTGATTAGCATATTTTTATATACACTGTGCATAGGCAAAAAGATGCTAATCAGTGGTGGAGGCGGGGTTACACAGAGCTCATTATTCAGAGAAGTGCTAGATCTGCACTGGAGAATCAGGGAGTGTATTTAAATGACAGCATGAATGTTGGGAGAAATCTGTAAATGTTGCCGGGTCCGCCATGTGCTTCCTCTTTGCCTTGTACCCGCACCGCATGGTAATGGGCACATTTTCAATGACCGGTGCAGATAAAACACATTATACTTAGTGGATTTTTAGGCATATATTCACCTCCCAGATATTAATTTTTAATTTTTTTTCCCTCTACAGGTTTTGATTCTGGAAGGATAATTTACTGTATATTCTGTGAAAACTTGAACCGCCAACCTGAGGAAAATGGCGACGGACTCCGGAGAACCGGCGAGCACGGATGAGTCTGACAAACCAGCTGGATTTTCTGCGGAAAAGAACCCGGTCCCTCAGGGCTCTTCTCTGGTCCGCCACGTCAGCATGGAGGAGAGCGACAAACCTCTGTCTGCTTCCGGGACCAGCGAAAGGAAGCGATTCTTCAGAAAGAGCGTAGACATCACTGAGGATGACCGGATACTGGAGCAACCCCTCAAAGAGGAGAAGGCTGCCGACCACGAGGGCAAGCAGCAACTGGACAGCCACGTGGCACTTGCCGCGGGTGCGGGCCAGGATGACAAAAATGAACCCAAAATGGTATCTGGTACTGGAAAGGACTCCCCGAGGGAGAAAACGGAGAAGGAGATGGAGGAGGAGGCGGAAATGAAAGCGGTGGCAACGTCCCCCGGTGGCCGATTTTTGAAGTTTGACATTGAGTTGGGCCGTGGGGCCTTTAAGACGGTCTTTAAAGGACTGGACACTGAGACGTGGGTGGAAGTTGCGTGGTGTGAGCTGCAGGTTGGTAGTTTTATATTTTTTGCTAAAACTCCCCTTTGGTTGCTCGACTGTGACGCTGGTAACTCCTCTGTTTGCTCCGAGCTTCCTGGAATGGTATAGACTATGAATGTGTCTTTCATTTGCTTGCAGAGGTGTCTCTGAGGCACATTACCAATTTCTCACACACTTACACCTCCTTGCTGTATGGAAACTGAATCTTTACACACCTACACGATTGCTCGGTACATATTTGTTTAACATGAGTGTCTTGACGTCGCCTGTCTTGGATTGTCCATTGTAATAGTTTATGATGCTACTTGAATTTTTTGCAGGGCCAGATCTCATTTTGGCAGATTATTGCAGCATAGGACTATGTAAGGGTACTTTCACACTTGCGGGGTTTTTTTTTGGCGCAATCCGCTGTCTTGGGAAACAGCGGAATCCGTTAACGGATACTGAATGTACTAAATGTAACGTTAAATGCTTGCGTCAAAATGACGCCGAGCAGTGGATTCCGTTGCTTCCGTTAAAATTTATAATGGATCCCTATGGTAGCGGATTCCGTTGCAAAGTGCTTTACAACGGAATCTGCTGCTGGATTCCGCTAATTTCTACTGAGCATGCCCAGAATGAAAAAAATGAAAAAAGAAAAAAAAAACAGAGCCGACGCATTCCGTTAGACGGACGCCAAACGGATGCAACGGTCCGTTATTTCACAGGATTCAGCTAACTGATTACTGTGAAATAACTGATCCGTTGACAACACAAAAATAACGGATGCGTCAAAACGACGCAGCAACGGACCCAGCGGATTTCGCCCAACGCAAGTGTGAAACTAGCCTAAGCCAAACTTTGCAAGTAATACCATCCTGGAAGTCCTAAAAAGGGGATAAAGTACCCATACAATGCTGGTCGTGGGTGACCTCTGAGAAATATAGAGTTTGGCCCCTATACATGAGTACACTACTTTTATATTATCACGTGACCACTGCAGCCAATCACTATATAAAGGATACGTCATCAATATCCGATGTGGTGAAGATCCGAAACCTAACATCGTCTGTAATCGCCTCCGGCGGCTGGATGTGTACAGTGTATGCTATCGTGGTGGTCCGGATCTGTATACATCAATAGACTATGGAGGTTATAACAGCTGATCGTTAGAGACCCCCACCAATGGAGAGGTCATTAATAAGTACATACCGTACTTTTCGTTTTATAAGATGCACCGGATTATAAGACGCACTCAGAAAAATTAAAATATGGGGTCTGTCTTATAGACCGGTGCTGGCTGTCTTACCGGAGGGGGGGCAACGGTGGTGGAGCCGGAGTCAGAGAAGGCAGGGGCGGTGGTGGAGTAGGGTGATGGTGCGGCGGGTGTCCCAGATGCTCGCTGCGGGCGCTGTGTGGTATGAAGAGCTATCAGAAACTGTCAGCGATGCGGGCTTCAAAGAAATGGCGCCCGGAGTCATCGCGTGTGTAGATGGAGCTCCCGGCTCAATGACAATCCAACATCTCATCTGCGCATGCACCACCTCCGGGTGCCATTTTCCTTAAAGGGAACCAGTCACCACTTTTTTGGTCTATAAGCTGCGGCCATGCCGTATATAAGAGCCCAGGCCGCTGTGAGAACATAAAAATCACTTAACGGTTGCTCAGTTGGCTATATGAGCGTCTCCGGTGCCGATGCCGCCTATTTTGGCCATCTTTGTTCTCCTTCTCTAGCTGCGGTGCATGACGGGTCCGACGTCATCCACACTCGCCGGCATTCAGGTCCTGAGCAGGCAGATCAGAGTATTGTAGTGCGCCTGCGCAGGACGGGCGAGTGTGTATGACGTAGACGCGTCATGCACACAGGCTTCAGAAAGGGGACGAAGATGGACGAAAAGTGAGGCGCCCGCGCCGGACAACGGAGACGCCCATTAAGCCCAATTCCACCGCAGAGCGAACGCTAGGTAAGTATTATAAAGTGTTTTTTATGTTGTCACAGCGGCCTGGGCTCTTATATACAGCATGTTAGAATACTGTATATAAGAGCCCAGTGGTGGTGGCCGCAGCTTATAGGCCAAAAAAGTGGTGACCGGTTCCCTTTAAGTCCGCTGCAGGGAATCATTGGGCCGGAGGCGGCGTGAGCGCAGATAAGATCTTCAGCCGAGAGCCCCATCTGCGCATGCGATGACTCCGGGCCCCATTATTTGAAGCCCACACTGCCGACATTTTCAGAATGGTGGCCCCTGCTTTACCTCCCGCAGCACAGTCCCCGTGGCCCGCAGCAGCTCCACTGCCTCCTGTGATCCCTCTCCACCACCCCTCATTTTCCTCCCAAATTTTGAGTAAAAGTGTGTTTTTTATAATCCAAAAAATACGGTAAATGTAAAAGTGGTGGACGACCCCCTTTAACTTTAAATTTACCCTCTTATAAATCATTTCTATTTACTGGAGCAGACGGAGCTAAACTTGGGTTCAGTATTTGCAAGTGCTCTCCATTTATTACAGGTATTAACTGAAAAAACAAATAAGAAAAAAAATTCAACAAGAATTTAAGATCTAATAATGGAGTAAAAATAGGGAAATAAGAATAAAAAAAAAACAAAAACAAAGTTTTTCTTTTCAATAATGACTCTGTGTGATTGGCTTCAGAGCAGCGCTGACTAGAAACGACACAATACGTTGCATTATTCACTTTTTTGGCAGCATTTGTGTCTCCCTGAGGAAAGCTATTATATTTTATTAAATTATAACAGACGCCTCGGTGTAATATTACGAGGTGGAGATATTTTATTAGCGGATGTTATACGGCTTACATAATCAAATGTCATTAATTAGGAAATCTCGCAGGCATCTTGCACCACTAGTCATTTGTAGTCGAGTGCATGAATGTTACGATTAGTCGTTTTTTTTTCGATTAGTGACCGTGTGATCGATCAGTGGTCGTGGAAACCTATAGGAATTGACTAAATAGAAAACCAATGGTTTTATTTGTTGGCCAGGATTGCGCAGAGCCACGGAGACTATTGGCCTGAACTGCTGCAGCGGCTGGTCACTGCACTGGGCTATGGCCATTTAATGTCTAAGGCTACTAAGCATGAAAGCCTCCCTTTCAACCCTTGCTGGTACCAAACAAGGGATAATGCTTTCTACCCCCCCCCCCCCCAAATGTGATCATTTTTAATAATGAGGAACAACCCTAGAAAGCTTAAGAGTGCATCTGCACCATGAATGGTCTGATTACAGTTCTGTGACATGGCGTTGCAAAATGGAGTGATAGCTTCCTTATTCAAAAACCCTTTTACATTGTACAAATCTCCCACTTTACCAGCACTAAAGCAACCCCAGACCATCACATTACCTCCACCATGCTTGACTGATGGCGTCAGGCACTCTTCCAGCATCTTCTTAGTAGTTCTGCATCTCACAAATGTTCTTCTGTGTGATCCAAACACCTCAAACTTCGATTCGTCCGCCCATAACACTTTTTTCCAATCTTCCTCTGTCCAATGTCTGTGTTCTTTTGCCCGTATTAATCTTTTCCTTTTATTAGCCAGCCTCAGATATGGCTTTCTTTGCCACTCTGCCCTGTAAGCCGGCATCCCGGAGTCACCTCTTCACTGTAGACGATGACACTGGCATTTTGCGGGTGCTATGTAATGAAGCTGACAGTTGAGGACCTGTGAGGTGTCGATTCACACTAGAGACTGTAATGTCCTTGTCTTGTTGCTCAGTTGTGCAGCGCGGACTCCACTTTTCTTTCTACTCTGGTTAGAGCCTGTTTGTGCTCTCCTCTGAAGGGAGTAGTACACACCGTTGTAGGAAATCTTCAGTTTCTTGGCAATTTCTCGCATGGAATATCCTTCATTTCTAAGAACAAGAATAGACTGTCGAGTTTCACATGAACGTTCTCTGTTTCTGGCCATTTTGAGAGTTTAAAGGGAACCTGTCATCAGAAATTTAGCTTGAAACCTAAGTTTCCCCCTCTGCAGCTCCTGGGCTGCATTCTAGCAGGTTCCTGTACTTTTTGTGGCCCCTTTTAAACCAAATTAAATACTTTATAAACTTGTACCTTTTGCTATGTAAATTTTGTAAATCGTCCATGGGGGCGGGCTCACTGCTGACCGTTGCTGTTCCTCCAGCGCATTGACGCCGTCCCCCCACGCTCCATTTCATCCATCAGGACGCTGCCCACTGCGCCCAAGGTGCCGCCCACGCCAGGATCGCTGGTGACGTGTGTCACAAGCACGAGATTATGGGCGGCGCTGTGATTGTACCGCAAGTGCCAGCCCATAATCTCGTGGACGCGCTTTCCCCCACTGCCTCCAGCGTTCTGCGCAAGCGCTCGCCGGCCAAATGACCCGACGTCCCCTCCTTCCCATCTTACCCTGCAGCAGGGCAAGATGGGAAAGAGGGTGACGTCTGGTCATCTGGCCAGCAAGCACTTGCGCAGAACGCTGGAGGAAGAGGGGAAAGTGCGGTCACGAGGTTATGGGCGGCACTTGCTGATGACACTCACAGCGCCGCCCATAACCTCGTGCCTGCGCAAAACGTCACCAGCGGTCACACGTGCACACAGTGCACAGTCCTGCTACAGTCGCACAGCGCATGCGCGGGACCACGGGCGCCCAGGGGCGGCTCCTGAGATATGAAATTCAGCGTTGGGGGGGCGGCGTGAATGTGCTGGAGGAACAGCAACGGTCAGCATAGAGCCCGCCCCCATGGATGATTTACAAAATTTACATAGCAAAAGGTACAAGTTTATAAAGTATTTAATTTGGTTTAAAAGGAGCCACAAAAAGTACAGGAACCTGCTAGAATGCAGCCCAGGAGCTGCAGAGGGGGAAACTTTTAGGTTTAAAGCAAAATTTCTGATGACAGGTTCCCTTTAATGGAACCAACAAGTGTAAAGCCCGCTTTACATGCTGCAATGTATCTTACGATGTGTCGGCGGGGTCACGTCGTAAGTGACGCACATCCGGCATCGTAAGGTACATTGCAGTGTGTGACAGGTGATTGCGATTGAACAGTAAAACGTTCATCGCACGCACATAATTAATTTCTCATGAATTGAACATCAGATTGTTCATCGTACCCGGGGCAGCACACATCCCTCCGTGTGACACCCTGGGAACAATGAACACAGCTTACCTGCGTCCTGCAGCTCCCAGCCAGCAATGCGGAAGGAAGGAGGTGGGCGGGATGTTTACATCCCGCTCAGCTCCGCCCTTCCGCTTCTATTGGCCGGCTGCCGCGTGACGTCGATGTGACGCCGAACGTCCCTCCCACTCCAGGAAGTGGACGTTCGCCGCCCACAGCGAGGTCGTATGGACGGGTAAGTACGTGTGACGGGGGTTAATTGTTTGTGCGGCACATTCAACAAATTGAACGTGCTGCACATATGATGGGGGCGGTTACGATCGCATACGATATCGTATGCAGAATCGTAACATGTAAAGCAGGCTTTATGCTCCAGATTCTCAACTAGCTCAAAGGAAGGTCAGTTTTATAGCTTCTCTAATCAGCAAAACTGTTTTCAGCTCTGCTAACATACTTGCACAAGGGTTTTCAAGGGATTTCTAAACATCCATTAGCCTTTTAACACTAGAACTACTGGCCTCGTGACACCTATATAGAAATACATGGTGCAAAGTAGTCAAAATGACTACCTCAGTAGTTCTAGTGTTAACACCGGTAGCAAACACACTGGAGTGCTGGTTGTTGGAAATGGGCCTCTATACACCTATTTAGATATTGCATCAAAAACCAGACGTCTGCAGCTAGAATAGTCATTTACCACATTAACAATGTATAGAGTATTTAATTTAATGTTTGCTTCATTGGAAAAAAGTGTTTTTCTTTCAAAAATAAGGAAATCTCTAAGTGACCCTAAACTTTTGATCTGTAGTGTCCGTCCATCCTCTGTTTTATTCCCCAATTAGCTGCTCAACCAATATCTGAGCAGCGTAGAACAGATGTCAATCAAAAAGCTCAGCGAAGACCTTAATCAGCGACGCGATGCAGACGAGGGCTGGAAACTTGCAGACGAGGGCTGGAAACTTGCAGACGAGGGCTGGAAACTTGCAGACGAGGGCTGGAAACTTGCAGACGAGGGCTGGAAACTTGCAGACGGCAGCTTTTTCTTGGAAGAGAGAAGTGACTTCTATGTGACACTTCTCCTATAGACGTTTTTGGAAAGCCGTTTCCTGTAAGAAAAATGCCCCCATTATTGTACACAAATGGCGGTGGGCAGCTGCAGTGTTGGTGGGTTTGCGAAAGGGGAAATTCCAAGCCCTGACCTTTATTGCTGCTGCCTTTTTTAGCCCCACCAGTTGCCACTAATTGGGCCATATGTATGGATGCATCTCTCGGCTCACGTCCCCTCAGCTTGTATATATGGATACACTTCACCCCCGCTGTGCGCTGTTATTAGCTGGAGATCCTTTCCTTATATTGTGTGCGAGCTTAATGTATAGAAATAACTTAAAGGGAACCTGTCACCAGATTTTTCACTATTAACCCCTTCACCCCCGGCCACTAAAACACCCTAATGACCGGGCCATTTTTTGCAATTCTGACCAGTGTCACTTTGACAGGTTATAACTCTGGAACGCTTCAACGGATCCTGGCGATTCTGACATTGTTTTTTCGTGACATATTGTACTTCATGTCAGTGGTAAATTTAGGCCGATATTTTTTGCGTTTATTTGTGAAAATTTAGGAAATTTGGCGAAAATTTTGAAAATTTCGCAAATTTCAAACTTTGAAAATTTATGCCCATAAATCTGAGAGATATGTCACACAAAATAGTTACTAAATAACATTTCCCACATGTCTACTTTACATCAGCGCAATTTTCGAAACAAATTTTTTTTCCGTTAGGAAGTTAGAAGGGGTCAAAGGTCATCAGCAAATTCTCATTTTTCCAACAAAATTTACAAAATAATTTTTTTAGGGACCACATCACATTTGAAGTGACTTTGAGAGGCCGAGGTGACAGAAAATACCCAAAAGTGACCCCATTCTAAAAACTACACCCCTCACACTGCTCAAAACCACATCCAATAAGATTATTAACCCTTTAGGTGCTTCACAGGAACCAAAGCAATGTGGAAGGAAAAAATGAAAATTTTACTTTTTAACACAAAAATGTTACTTTAGCCATAAAATTTTCATTTTTACAAGGGAGAAAAGAGAAAGTACACAATACAATTTATTGTGCATGTTCTCCTGAGTACGCTGATACCCCATATGTGGTAAAAATCAATTGTTTGGGCGCACGGCAGAGCTCGGAAGGGAAGGAGCGCCATTTGAATTTTTGAACGCAAAATTAGCTGCACTCATTAGCGGACGCCATGTCGGGTTTGAAGACCCCCTGAGGTGCCTAAACAATGGAGCTCCCCCATAAGTGACCCCATTTTGGAAACTAGAGGCCTCAAATAATTTTTCTAGATGTTTGGTGAGCACTTTGAACCCCTGGGGGCTTCACAAAAGTTTATAGCGTTGAGCCGTGAAAAGAAAAAAAAAATTTTTTACCACAAAACGGTTGCTTCAACTAGGTAGCTTTTTTTTTCACAAGGGTAACAGGAAAAAATGCACCATAAAATGTATTGTGCATTTTCTCCTGAGTACGCAGATACCTCATATGTGGTGGAAATCAAATGTTTGGACACACAGCAGTGCTCGGAAGGCAAGGAGCGCCATTTGAATTTTTGAGTGCAAAATTAGCTGCACCTGTTAGCGGACGCCATGTCGGGTTTGAAGACCCCCTGAGGTGCCTAAACAATGGAGCTCCCCCACAAGTGACCCCATTTTGGAAACTAGAGGCCTCAAATAATTTTTCTAGATGTTTGGTGAGCACTTTGAACCCCTGGGGGCTTCACAAAAGTTTATAGCGTTGAGCCGTGAAAAGAAAAAAAATTTTTTTTACCACAAAACGGTTGCTTCAACTAGGTAGCTTTTTTTTTCACAAGGGTAACAGGAAAAAATGCACCATAAAATGTATTGTGCATTTTCTCCTGAGTACGCAGATACCTCATATGTGGTGGAAAGTAATTGTTTGGGCGCATGGCGGGGCTCAGAAGAGAAGGAGCGCCATTTGACAGCAAAATTGGTTGGAATCATTAGCGGACACCATGTCACGTTTGGAGACCCCCTATGGTGCCTAAACAGTGGAGCTCCCCCACAAGTGACACCATTTTGGAAACTAGAGCCCTCAAATAATTTTTCTAGATGTTTGGTGAGCACTTTGAACACCTGGGGGCTTCACAGAAGTTTATAGCGTTGAGCCGTGAAAAGAATTTTTTTTTTTTTTTACCACAAAATGGTTGCTTCAACTAGGTAGCTTTTTTTTTCACAAGGGTAACAGGAAAAAATGCACCATAAAATGTATTGTGCATTTTCTCCTGAGTACGCAGATACCCCATATGTGGTGGAAAGTAATTGTTTGAGCGCATGGCGGGGCTCAGAAGAGAAGGAGCGCCATTTGACTTTTCAAACGCAGTGCACTGATCGGCCGCTGCAGGACGCACGGTCGGATGCGATAAAAAAAAGCGTCGGGGATACGTAAAAAAAAAAAGTCACGCCAAAAATTGACCATGGATGCAGATACGTTATGTGCATCCCTGATCAGCGCTTGGCGGGACGCACGGACGGATGCGATACAAAAAGCGTCGCAAATACGGAAAAAAGTCACGCCAAAAATTGAGCAGGGATGCCGATCCGTTATCTGCATCCCTAATCAGCGCTCGGCGGGACGCACGGACGGATGCGATACAAAAAGCGTCGCGAATACGGAAAAAAGTCACGCCAAAAATTGAGCAGGGATGCCGATCCGTTATCTGCATCCCTAATCAGCGCTCGGCGGGACGCACGGACGGATGCGATACAAAAAGCGTCGTGAATACGGAAAAAAAAGTCACGCCAAAAATTGACCATGGATGCCGATCCGTTATGTGCATCCCTGATCAGCGCTTGGCGGGACGCACGGACGGATGCGATACAAAAAGCGTCGGGGATACGGAAAAAAAAGTCACGCCAAAAATTGAGCAGGGATGCCGATCCGTTATCTGCATCCCTGATCTGCGCTCGGCGGGACGCACGGACGGATGCGATACAAAAAGCGTCGCGAATACGGAAAAAAGTCACGCCAAAAATTGAGCAGGGATGCCGATCCGTTATCTGCATCCCTAATCAGCGCTCGGCGGGACGCACGGACGGATGCGATACAAAAAGCGTCGTGAATACGGAAAAAAAAGTCACGCCAAAAATTGACCATGGATGCCGATCCGTTATCTGCATCCCTGATCAGCGCTTGGCGGGACGCACGGACGGATGCGATACAAAAAGCGTCGGGGATACGGAAAAAAAAGTCACGCCAAAAATTGAGCAGGGATGCCGATCCGTTATCTGCATCCCTGATCAGCGCTTGGCGGGACGCACGGACGGATGAGGTGTAAAAATGGACAGGGGATACGGAAAAAAAAAAAAAAGTTATACTCACAGTACCCAGAGGACTAGCAGGAGGATCACTGACCAGAAGAGCTGCAGAGGAACAGATGGCAGAGAGATGGACAGCTTTACAGGAGCAGCAGGCAGATCAGCAGAATGCCCAGGAAGGACCCAGCGATGGACGCAGATGTGATCAGGCCGGTGAAGACAGGTAAGAGGACGTCGGGGGAGAGCAGAGGGGGAGAGGGGAGGGTGAGAGCAGAGGGGGAGAGCAGAGGGGGAGGGGGGGGAGAGCAGAGGGAGAGGGGGGGAGAGCAGAGGGGGAGACCGGAGAGGGAGCTGCAGAAGCAGAATAGAAATAATGGGGGAGGCAGTCAGATCGCAGGGGGAGCGGATCGGGATGTCGGGGGGGGGGGGGGGGGGGGGGGGGGGGTGGTTGGGGGGAGCAGATCGCGGGGGGGGCACGGCAGGGGCTATCACGGCAGCGCGCAGGGGCACCACGGGAGCGCGCACGGGCTGCAAAGTGAGCACAGTACTCACTTTGCAGCAGCAGCGGTGGTAGCAGATCGGGATGCCGGGGGGGGCAGATCGGGGCGTAGGGGGGCAGATCGGGGGGGGGG
This sequence comes from Anomaloglossus baeobatrachus, assembly GCF_048569485.1. NCBI lineage: Eukaryota > Metazoa > Chordata > Amphibia > Anura > Aromobatidae > Anomaloglossus > Anomaloglossus baeobatrachus. The sequence goes on along the minus strand of NC_134361.1, from coordinate 205,681,545 downwards.
CACGGGCAGGGGCCTTCACGGGAGCGCGCAGGGGCCTTCACGGGAGCGCGCAGGGGCCATCGCCGGAGCGCAATACTTACCTTTGGAGCTGGCGCGGTGACAGCAGAGGCGGCGTCTGCGGCGGCAGCAGCGGTGGCGTGGTACCAAAAGTACCAGCCACTCCACGCTGCAGCCATGTTGGGGGAGGGTCCCCAGAGCAGTACAGGCCTGGGGAGGGCGGCCACCGGCAGATCAGACCGCCCCACTGCACACTGATTGGAGCGATTGCGCGTCATAGCACGATCGCTCCAATCAGTGCTGCAGGGGCTGGGGGCGGCATGTTTGAGGTCCACCTATGATATGCTGCAGCAGCTGCGGCATCTCATAGCTGGATCTCACAGGATCGCACTAATTCGGGCATTATTTTTGCCGAAATTAGTGCGATCGATGTGGTTGGCGGTTCAGATTTGAACAGCCAATCACATCGATCGTCGATAGGGGGTGGCGATGCCACCCCCCCTGGGGTCAAGCAAAGGTCCCCTGCTGTAAGAAACAGCAGGGGACATCATTTGAAAGCCGTTGCTATGGCCACGGCAATCAAATGAAGTTTAGGCCGTAAAATTACGTCCCTGGTCGTTAAGTCACGTTAAAATAGGACGTAATTTTACGGCCCGCGGTCGTGAAGGGGTTAAAGTAAAAGTGTCACCTTCTGCCGCTCCTGGGCTGCGTTCTATGAAGGTGCACCTTGTGCCCTGACTCCCCTTCCAGACCCCAAAATAACTGTATAAAACATGGCCGTAAGGTATGCTAATGGCTCAGATGGGCGGGCTCATTTTCTGTTCCCGCCCCCCCTCCTGCTGTTGATCGCCGTCCTCCTTTCTTGATTGACGTGATGACGCTTCCGTCATCATCCTCGTTGCTTTTTCAAATCTCGCGCCTCTGCAGTTATGTCCGCTCGCGCAGGCGCAGTTTGCTCTGCCATATCACGGGCAGAGCAGAAAACATAGCTGCCCTTGCGCGCGCCGGTGAGCTAAATGCACAGGCGTGAGATTATGCATGACCTCACCAGCGTTATCCTCGTACCCGCCCATAATCTCGCGCCTGCGCATATAGCTCACCAGCGCGCGCAGCTATGTTTTCTGTTCTGCCCGCGATATAGAAGAGCGGACATAACTGCAGAGGCGCGAGATTTGAAAAAGCAACAAGGATGATGACTGAGGCGTCATCACGTTAATCAAGAAAGGAGGATGGTGAACAGCGGCAGGAGGGGGATAAAGGAGCAGAAAAAGAGCCTGCCCACTGCCAACACAGGTCATTAGCATACCTTACGGCCAAGTTTTATAAAGTTATTTTTGGGGTCTGGAAGGCGAGTCAGGGCCAAGGTGCCCCTTCATAGACTGCAGCGCAGGAGCTGCAGAAGGGGACACTTTTACTTTAATAGGGAAAAATTTGGTGAACGGCTCCCTTTAAGGAATAGGCAATACATGTAACGGATAGGCATT